>NW_020863666.1:0-37561 GCF_003713205.1 Coffea eugenioides
TGTATTTTGATTCTTATGGTAGGCTTAAGTGTAATCCCACTGACCAACTTGCCAATCCCACTGACCAACTCATCATTGGGGCAAATCTTTGGATGGTTGTTCAAGTAAATTTTATACAGTTTCTGTATGAATACTCGCATTTCATTTTCATCGCCACTAGCCGTGGGTCAGTCCCACTAGTGAGCGTTTCACTTTTCATCGCCACTAGCCGTCGCCACTAGCCGTGGGTCAGTCCCACTAGTGAGCGTTTCACTTTATCGCCACTAGCCGTGGGTCAGTCCCACTAGTGAGCGTTTCACTTTTCATCGCCGCTAGCCGTGGGTCAGTCCCACTAGTGAGCGTTTCACTTTTCATCGCCACTAGCCGTGGGTCAGTCCCACTAGTGAGCGTTTCACTTTTATCGCCACTAGCCGTGGGTCAGTCCCACTAGTGTGCATCATGATTTTAAATTTCTCGTTCGGGTCAGTCCCATGATTTTAATTTTATTCGGGTCAATCCCAGGATTCTAAATTTTGTTCGGGCCAGTCCCATGATTTTAAATTTTGTTCGGGCCAGTCCCATGATTTTAATTTTATTCGGGTCGGTCCCATGATTTAAATTCTATTCGGGTCAGTCCCATGATTTAAGTTTTTATTCAGGTCAGTCCCATGATTTTAAAATTTATTCGGGTCAGTCCCATGATTTTAAACCTCTTGTTCGGGCCAGTCCCATGATTTAAGTTTTTATTCGGGTCAGTCCCATGATTTTAGACTTCTTGTTCGGATCAATCCCGTTTTAAATTTCTTGTTTGGGTCAGTCCCGTTTTAAATTTCTTGTTCGGGTCAGTCCCGTTTTAAATTCATGTTCGGGTCAATCCCGTTTTAAATTCCTGTCCGGTCTACCCCGTTTACATTTCTGTCTGGGTCTATCCCGTAGGTCTATCCCATTTACATTGCTGTCCGGGTCTGTCCCGTGGGTCTATCCCATTTACATTTCTGTCCGGATCTATCCCGTGGGTCTATCCCATTTACATTTCTGTCCGAGTCTATCCCATTTAAATTCCTGTTCGAGCCAGTCCCGTTTTAAATTCTTGTTCGGGTCAGTCCCGTTTTAAATTTCTTGTTCAGATCAGTCCAATATAAATTTCTCATCCCAATCAATCTCATCAAAAGGGGTCAGTCCCCATCGTTCGAGTCGTTCACAGCCAAATAACACAGGTAAGTATTTGGTGTCTACTTCTTTGTCTCAAGTTTTTTCAAAACTCAGACAAAGAGGGGCAAACTGTAGACACCAAACTTTTAGTGTAATTTCATTTACTATTTGGTTTTTATTGGTCGTGCTAGGTTCATTCACTTTTTAGTTTTTAGTTTTTTAGTTTTTTATTTTATTATTTTATTTTTAAGTTTTATCATAGAATTTCTCGAAAAAAAAAAAGAAAAAGCATTCAAAAATTGTTGTTTTGGGGAAAATATGAAAAATGAAAAAGGGGGAAACCCGATTGCGGGTTTTGGGCTATTTAAGGAAAAAAGGAAAACAGGGAAAAAAGAAGGAAAAAGAAAGAAAAATTAGCATTTCATTTTTATCTTTTTATGCCTAGTTCCGCTCATTTTATTCAATCTTTCTTCATTAGTTATTTTTCTTATTTAGTTATTTATATTTTGTTAAATTATTATTAAAAAATAAAAAAAACCGCGACATGCAAGCTGCGTATTTTCGCAGCTTGCAAGGAAGGCCTCGGGCAGCCTTCTGGCTGCAATTTTAGAAGAGAAGGCTGGTGATTCCAGGTGGCCAGACACCTAGCTAAATGGAGGAAGCTTCCATGCAAGGTGTAAGGGCTAAAATGGAAAGAAAAAGAAGCAGCAAAGGAGGACCGTGGGATGAAGGGTTTGGTATGAAGGGGGGTTGCATTTGGCAGTAGCCGACAGGGAGGAAAAAAAGGAGATCAGGAGAGGGCTAGAAAACAGGAGGGAGGAGAAAGGGCTTCGGGCAGGAAAAAGAAACAAAAAATTGGAGAAAAGAAACAAGAGAGCAGACGGCAAGGGGGGCTGAAGGGAATGGAGTGGCGACTAGGTTTTGGAGGGAGCTAAGAGAGAGGTGGTCGGCTGTGAAAGGGAACCAGAAACCATAGGAAAAAAGGCGGCTGAAAGAATCTGGGGAGGGAGTGAAACAACGGCAGAGAAAAAGGGAGCTTTGAGGCAGGAGGAACGGCGGAAGAAGAAAACTGGAAGTGGAGCCAACGGCTTGGGTTGAGGAAAATCTGAGGAGCGATAGAAGGTTGGAAAAAAGAAGAAACTAGCTACGGGGAGAAGGGAGAGCTTCGGGGGGGTCAGATCAGAGAAAGAAAAAATCTACAGAGAAAGTTGGAAGAAGAGCATAAGAGTGACGGCGGGAGAGTGAAAGCAAAGGAAGACGCAGCTTTGGAGAGAAATAGGGGAGGTCTCAGCGGAAAGGAAAAGACAAGCGGACAGGAAAAACAGAGCGAAAGGGGAAAAGCTGGAGTCCATCGCCTTTGTCTGCAAGAGCATTTCAGTTGACTGCAGCTGTGGGATGGCAAGCTCCGCCTCTGGAGCTTTCAGTCTGGTCAACGGCGCTTTGCTCCCACTACCGACATCCGTCGAACACCACCAGTGCCGCCACCATCCAGATTCGGTTCAACTTCAGAAACTCAGAGCACTGTAAGCCCTCTCTTTAAGTTTCAGCTCTTTTCAAGTTCTTGAAACATGTCTTCCGTGATTTTTGCTTATGGCCATATTTCTGTGTGGTTTGTTTTGTTTTTTCTATTCATTTGGCCCTCCGCTGGTTTCCTGCTTCATTTTGTACAGTTTGCATGCGGTCGGTCTTGCTGATTTTCTTTCGCTTTCATTTTTGTTTACCCGGCAATCTGTTGAAACCTTTTGGGTGCGATGTTTGAACCTTAAATGATCTTCTGTCAAACCCAAAGTGACTTTGTTTTTTTTTTGTTGTAACAATTCTAGTTACAGCAGAATGCCCAAGTTAAGGATGAACCTGATATCAATGGCGGAAATTTGATTCCCTGTCTGTTGTTTTCTGTTATCCAATGGTGAAGTAAATTGCATTCAGTTTCAACTTTGAAAACTTAGCCCGTCCTCCATGATGCATCAGAAAGTGTGTTTCTTTCTCATATTTAGTCTTGTTCCTTTCATGATTCAAAACATGCGGGCGTCTGCTGCGTTTTCCTGATCATGTTATGGGATGATAGTTCAGTTTGTTATGGTACAAATTTTGTGTACTAAGATTGAATCTTGATGCTTGGGCTCCGTAATTTTGTTGCTTTGGTCTGAAAACTTGATGTTTTGCTTGGATTTTGTTACCTCTGCTCGATATGAATTCCATAGCGGCAAAATTGCAGAAAGCATCTGTTGTCTTCAATTAAAATGGGAGAGTCTTGTCGACATTTTAGTGATTCTGCTAGGAGTTTGTTCCCTAGAGGAAGAACTCGAGGTTGGGTTCAAATTTGAGATTTTATCAAAATCTGTGTGCATGAAATTGTGGCTGTGTTGTTGTGGAGTGTAGAAAGCCTTCGTCAGAGGCTTCAAATTTCTTGTTGCAGAAATATATCGTAGTGTTTGCATGCTCTGCATGAAAAGAGTTTCTTAAAATTGCACTTTGGCCCCCAAGTCTCCCTTTGTTTTACTATGGCCCAAGTAATTGAAAAATCCATCAAATCGACCCTTCAATTTTCTTTTTTCCTTTCAATTAGGCCCCAGCTTTGCGAACATGGATGTTTAAGTTGTTTAAATGCTTTAATGCTTATGTGATTATTTGTGATTACTTGACCTTTTCTTGCTCCTGGACCTTTAGAGTTCCTAAAATGTTTCAATTGGCCTTGATTGATTGATTAATGGTTGCTATTGGGTCTTTAGTCATTTTGATATTTTAGAAATTTGATCAATGATTAATTTTTGCTTGGAAATTATGCATTATTTGATCATTTTTAAGTTACAATTGAAGAAGGATTCGATGATTTTGTGGATTCGAATTGGCTTATTTACATTTTTCCACTAAATTGGTGCATTAATTCTTTGCTTTGATGGTTTTAGCCCAAGTTATCCATTTCTTTCGGGACTCTAGCCCAAGTTGAGTCTTGTTTATTTTACTAACATCATGAATGGAGAGGTATGATTTCTCTTATCCCTTTTTGTCTCTCCTACGTGATCCAACGTGCTAAGTGAGAATTGCATGTCTACTTTGCTTTCCTTGCCTTTTCTTAATTCCTTTCATTTATTTCATTTACTTTTGCTTTCATTAAGCTATTCTTTTATGGGGTATGTGTACACCTCTTGGCTTGTAATAGATAGGGCTTGGCAAGCATTTTCATTCATTTTTCCCCTTCCCCCTTTTGTTTTAGTTAGCAAATGTAATAGGTTCATTGCTTGCTTTTGTTGCTATGTGTTAATTTGCTTTATTAGGCTCTTGCATTTAGTCGAGCATGCTAAGTGTTATGTGCTACGTGTTTATAGATGATTTGCATGTCTACTTGCTTTCTATAGTCGTAGAAGAATATGATGGATGAAGGCACGTCCCCACACTAGTCCAACGCTAGTCGTGGCTCATTGTCCCGTTTTCCACTAGTCCAACGCTAGTAGGAATTCATAGATATGGGCTAGTCCAACGCTAGACCCTTAGGGATTTCCCTCGCTAGTTCATACTTGCATGTTTCACTACATTTCATGCATTTTTCTTAGTTTTCTAGCATTCGGCATGCTCCTCCAATCCTTTCCCCTTCATTTTAGGCTTTTGCATCTTCATGCTAGTTATAGGGTACATTTGCTTGAGAGTCCCCTTTCGATAAGGGAAACGAGCGAGTGTGGCTACAAAATAGCCTTAGCACGCTAGTTCTTCCTTCTAATCAAAGGGAAAAATTAAAGTCGTGAAATGAGGAGTCATTCCCGTACCCGACTTGATGCATTCCTCTAGGTTCATACACTTTCATTCTCATCATGTCACTCTCCCTCACCTTCTTTATCCACATTTTCTCACTACTTATATCTTTCTCAATACAAATGCCATGTTCACACATCTTTCTTCTTGTCACTTGTTTTTCTATCTCACAAATTGCACCCAATTGCACTTATATGTATCTACTATCATATTTTCATCCATTTGCACACAGACACCTTTATTTTCTCAATTTGCACACACGCACTTGTCTTACATTTGCACACATGCACGTTTTCTTACATTTTCACACTTGCATTCATATTTGAGTCTTCATTTGCATCATTCGCGACCTCTATGAGGACTTTCCTTATTGGCCACCACAACTCATGTGGTTGGGACCAAAAAGCCTCGTAAGAGACATTTTAGATTTAGGATTGCATTTCTTTTTCATATCCATTAGTCATATCCAACATGCAACGCATATTTTGGGTAGAAGAATTAGGAAAAGAAGGGTTAAGTCACGCAACTAGCTTTGGCTAGGGTAAGGGAGAGCCTTAGGCTTTGCCTTTGCCTTCTCCCTTATTAAATGTGACCCCCGATCCCTCGCTTTGGTTACGTAGACCTAAAAGTTCTTAAAAAGGGGTTTGTTTACTTTGCTTTCCAAAAAATCACTTTTTGGGTGACTTGGTACACCCTAACTCTATACCAAGTGGCGTCTCCATTTTCCATTCAAAAACCCTTTTTGAACTTTGTTTGGCCAAATCGTCGCATTTTCAAGTCCCATGGCCTTTTATTTTCACTTTCACACATGTTCACATACATATCCACACACTACTTTCACAACACTTCAAAAAGTGGGGCGCGACAGTTGGCGACTCCACTGGGGAATTCCTAAGTGGGTCCAAGCATTTGATTTGGCCATTCTTTTCCCTTTTCTACCCTTTTTATGCATAGCATTTGGATATTAGGGTTGCATTTTCTATTTTAGGACTTTTTGCCTCGCGCGCGTATCAAACTATTCCCTCACTCACGTATGTATGATTGGTTGTTTGGATGTATGTTGTACTTGTTTTATTCCGCGCTTTGCATTGCATTTGGGTGGGGGATGTACCCTAGAGCCTCGCGTTGGTTCTTGATCCCTCCCCTCCAAACGATCACTAGCATACGTGCATACGCTTTAATTTTTCACCCCTCATTTGTTTTTCTTTTAGTGGCTTGTCACGCCACTCCACCCTATTAGGATTTTAGGCGACTCACTTGGACTTGTGATCGCGACACGATGTGTGCGTAGCATGGTTCGAGGGGTCACTCAATCTTCCATTTTAAGCTTTGGGTTCATAGCCTTTAGCTTTTAGTCAAAGATTGAGGATTTTTTATAGATTCACTCATGACATGTAGCCGTGACACGATGTGTGCGTAGCAATGTTTGGGGAATCGCTCGAACCACCGACAAAAAACCTTGGGGTTGATGACCCTTGGTTTCCAAGTCTGAAGGCTCGGGGACCTAAAACCTATCGAATCTAGATGCATTAGAGAGCCCCAGCCTCATGCATTCATGATAGTTTACCTAGGGTAGAGTCTGCCTTACCCTATTAGGGACACTATCCCGAGGGGAGGGATCTAACCCTTTTTTTCCTTTTATTGCTTTATTTCTTTGTATCGATTGCTCTATCTCGTTGCTACAATGTGTTACGTGTATTTATCTGGCTGAACTAACTTTTCTTGATTTTGTGTCCCCATTGCATTCACAAACCCTAGCAAATAAGAGGTCTGGCATGACCTTCTTTTAGAACCTACCCTTGTAGATAAGTTATTGCACGTTTAAAGATTTTGGTATATTGCATTCATAGATTAATAATTGCATATTATTTTAGGCCTACCCTGGCAAATAAAGGGTCCCTTAGGCCATATTTCATTTCAAACTACATGTTTTACTGCTTTAATAAAATGGCATCATGCATAAACCCTAGAAAGGGAATGCCATTTAGGCGATCCCGTGCAAGGAATAAACCACCTTGTGTCTCGGATATATAATCCAATGAGACTTGCACGTTTATATTTCCTGTACCATCCAAAGGGTAGTGCACAAGGTAATGTGGGATCCGATCATTTTCATGGGGCGATCTTTGGAATATGAGCGTCTAATAATCACTTTTTGGCCACTTTATCAACATTGGTAAAAATCCCTTGCGAAGAGGACATTAATTTGAAGAAATTCACAAATAATTCCTCGCTATTGAGATGATAAATAAAATTGAGGCCAAAATTTTGATTTTAGAAGGTTCATAGACTAATGCATCGCAATAAGTTTTTGAAACTACCAGTGGGTAGATTGATTTTTTCAATAAGCTATTCAATCCATTTTATTCATCAATTTCATCCACTTTATCAATTTGTTCATTTTTAGGGCAAGCTAGTCGATTTTGAATTCATTTGACCAGTTTACCTATTTTTAGGGCAATTCGGTCGATTTTGAATAAATCATCATTTCACTTAGTCAATTGATTTCATTCACTTCATTTGATTAGTTTAATTCATTTTAAAGGGTTATCCATTCAATTTTTGAAATAAATAAACAAATTTCATTCAACGCATTTGACCATTTTACCCTTCTTTTTGGCATATCATGCGTCGATCAAAGCAAGCAATCCATTTGGACTTTGTCCTCATTTTAGGACAAATGCCTCTTCTCACTCCATTTGGCCAGATTTTTCAAATCATTTTTCACTCAATCAGTTGATCGGATTCATCAGGTATTGTATGGTGCCTACCCTAGAGGATTGCATTTTCATGCTAGGCCTACCCTTGGCATAAAAGGGTTCCCCCATAGGACATGCATACCGATTTTACAATTTTGCTTACTAACTCTGGGTATTTTTCTTTTATTTTTTCGCCCTCCCCCCTGCATTCATAAAAATAGTTCAATAAGGTGAAAATATCTTTCCATATCTGATAACAATTTTAATCTGATAAGATTTGAAAATTACAAGTATTACTTGATTCTCAGGCAAGGCTTACAATGTGAATTCAAAAATTCATTTGAAAAATGCTCGTGCAAAACATCTAAGGGATTTCATTGCTCAAAGGAAGAGGGCTATTAAAAGAGAAAAATGTGTATACATGTGCAAAGGAATTTTGTAGAATTTTTCTCATATGTATTGCTTTTAAATTTTTCAAACATTGGCATTAATGAAGCTTTTATTCAGCCAATTATTGTTTTGTATGTATATTCATATACATCTCATTGTTTATTTTTGCTCATTGGAGATTTCATGATGAATTTTAAGAAATAAGACTAAATTGGGATTTTTTCAACCTCCAGCCTGAAAACTCACAAATGTATACACTAGATTGGTGTTCCGAACTATACAATAAGAATGCTCAAAAATTGAAAGAGGTCACTCAGAAGGCCCATGAGATACCTTTCTCCTTCACTTACCCCAAAATAAAATCAGTCACATTGATTGATAAATTACAAATTAGGGCAACTTTTACTTGAAAATGTCCGCGGTGTCTAATCCGATTCAATCCACATCCAAGTGAAAGCAAAAATGTGCATTATTCTTGTTTGTTTTGAAAATTTGGAATGACACTTCGAGCATTCGTTTCACTACCTATACAGATTTTTATCATTTGCTCTCCCATTTGAGCCTCTAAAAGAATAATTTCGTTTCGAATAAGCGCCTTGATGATCACTACCCTTCATTGGGAAGTTTTCAAATATCAAAAAGGGAATGAATTTTTCAATGAGCATTTCGTTACTTTGGTTGTCATGAGGTGTAAGAATGATACTTTGGCCATCGTTTCTACAATCTAAACACCATTTATCCCTTGCATTCTCATTTGAGCTAAAATTGGTGGTTCTTTTCAAAGCATCTATGATCGCACCCCACATTGGGGAGGAAGATTGAAGAATTTTCCAAAAACGGAGAAAAACAAAAATGCTAAAACTAAAAAGGGAGAGAACCGCAATTTGGGGAAATTTGATTCTACCTGGGTTTTAATTTTGAAAAGAAAAGGAAAGAGAAAAGGAAGAGATTTGTCCGCACGGACCGCCTATGTTTCACAGATATGGATGAACAAGGGTCTTCCTCAGTCAGTTAATTGAGATACATGTCAGAAATTTCGCATTAATGAAAGTTTCCTTTCAGAGTTATTGGAAGGAACGGAATAAAAGTCAGGCCATCTTCTTTTCCGATCAAACATTCTATCCCTAGTTATCCCTTTTGAGCCTTCATCATAAATTATTTCGTTTGGTAACCCCTGAGAATCGCAAACCCCACACTGGGGCAAGTTTGAGTTGAAAAGTAAAATTTTCAAGAAGGAAAAAGTGATAATGCCACAAAATCAAAAGACAAAGGAAGAAAAGAGAACCCCAGTTCAAAAATAAACTGGGGCAAATTTTGTGAAAGTTCAAAAGAATGGCAGAAGGCCGAAAAATCAAAAGAAGAAAGAAAATGAAAGAGAAAAGAGCTTCAATTGAGAATAAACTGTGGCAAATTCTGATTTAACCCTAAAATAGGGTTGGCGCGACAATGCGATCTCAAATTCTTCAAACCGCTTTTGAAAATCCGCTTTCAAGCCTTAACTTTTCTAAACACCCCACCAGACCCCATTACAAAAGCCGAAAGTCCTGACTTCTGTTCTTTGCAATGGCCCTGTCAAGAAAATTTCTGATGTCGGAAAATTTTAGTTGTATTTCTGAATTGCATGGGTATGGGGTTGACGCTACTCACCATGTAAAAACCCACCAGGTCGAGGAAAAGAAGGAAAAGAAAAGCGAAAAACAAAGCAAGAAAAGTAAATGAAAAAGAGGAGGAGGAAAAATCGACTCTGAAATCCCTGGTGAACGATGAGAAAAATGCAAACAAAGTCCAAGATCTTTGAGTATGAAATAAGAGTCATTTTGGAAAGATGCGATCTTCGGTGCAATGTCCTTGAAAGTTTTATCCTTTAACTATCGTTTCAAGCCACATTACAAGCTAATAAAGTCCATCGTTGACTTATTCCTTCATGACAATCCAAAGTGAGGGTTATGCTCGTAATAAATCCATCGATCACTCATGATCATAAGGGTATAATCAAATTTCGCGTGTTTAGCTATCGTTTCTACCCATTTTGTTGCAAGCCTATAAAGCTTATACGTTGACTAAGTTTTCTTAAGAAATAAGGGTGACAAACTCTTTGCTTTCACTAAGATGAGGTATTGAAGGGATTACATACCATTTGGGCACAAGAATAAGACAAATCTTGATCTCCCAATTCCAAAT
Source organism: Coffea eugenioides (assembly GCF_003713205.1). Lineage (NCBI taxonomy): Eukaryota > Viridiplantae > Streptophyta > Magnoliopsida > Gentianales > Rubiaceae > Coffea > Coffea eugenioides. The sequence continues at coordinate 10,152 of NW_020863666.1, forward strand.
TAGACATAACACCCATTACCCAAAGCATCGATGCTAAAGTGAGGAAGAAATCTTTTGTAATTTGACATTATTTTGAGAAATTCATCATGAAATTTTCTGTATGAGTTAAGCAAGACGTTCCATTTTCTTCACACTATATAGGAAACACAGTTCAAATAAATGGAGAGGCATTCAAACCAATTTTTTGCAATCAAATGGGCCCCCACTGGGGCAAAATTTTTATTTGCAAGATTTCGCAAAATAAGCCCACACTGGGGCAAATTTTTTATAGTTCATTTGAGGATTTCGTCAAAGATTCAAGCAAGACTTCCAAATCAATCACGCTACTCTTTTCATGAGTAGTAGTTGCATTAATTTTTAAAATAATTTAAGTGCATGTTTTACTTTGGCAAACCCCCTGTGCAGGTATCCATGGCTGAAATCAATGAAGAAACGTAAGTCAAAATCTTACGAATCAAGGCCTCAAGGAGAAGCAACCATGCCGCAATGCAAATCAATTGATCGGTTGCACAATAATTGGTGAAAACTGGGGCAAATCATTTTTGGAAAGATTCCCTCGAAAAATCAGAAAAATTCAAAAGTCAAAAGTCAAAAATCAAATTCTAATTCTTGTTTCTTGGAAAATCAAATTTAATTCCTGGTTTTTTTGACAAATCAAATTCAATTTCTTGACCAATGGATGGCAGGACTGGGTCTTATCCCACTGACCCTTCACAAACATCACGTTGGGCCTGGATTTTGTGCCGCCAACTTCACAAAAGTCACGTTGGGCTTGGTTTTCATTCAACCACCGTTAGCATCGAGTCTATCTCACTAACGTGTGCGTTCTCATTCCACCACCTTTAGCATCGAGTCTATCTCACTAACGTGTGCGTTCTCATTCCACCACCGTTAGTATCGAGTCTATCTCACTAACGTGTGCGTTCTCATTCAACCACCGTTAGCATCGAGTCTATCTCACTAACGTGTGCGTTTTCATTCAACCACCGTTAGCATCGAGTCTTTCTCACTAACGTGTGCGTTTTTATTCCGCCACCGTTAGCATCGAGTCTATCTCACTAACGTGTGCGTTCTCATTCCGCCACCGTTAGTATCAAGTTTATCTCACTAACGTGTGTATTTTGATTCTTACGGCAGGCTCGGGTTTAATCCCACTGACCAACTCATCACTGGGGCAAATTTTTGGATGGTTGTTCAAGTAAATTTTATACAGTTTCTGTATGCATACTCGCATTTCATTTTCATCGCCACTAGCCGTGGGTCAGTCCCACTAGTGAGCGTTTCACTTTTCATCGCCGCTAGCCGTGGGACTAGTGAGCGTTTCACTTTTCATCGCCACTAGCCGTGGGTCAGCCGTGGGTCAGTCCCACTAGTGAGCGTTTCACTTTTCATCGCCACTAGCCGTGGGTCAGTCCCACTAGTGAGCGTTTCACTTTTATCGCCACTAGCCGTGGGTCAGTCCCACTAGTGTGCATCATGATTTTAAATTTCTCGTTCGGGTCAGTCCCATGATTTTAATTTTATTCGGGTCAATCCCAGGATTCTAAATTTTGTTCGGGCCAGTCCCATGATTTTAAATTTTGTTCGGGCCAGTCCCATGATTTTAATTTTATTCGGGTCGGTCCCATGATTTAAATTCTATTCGGGTCAGTCCCATGATTTAAGTTTTTATTCAGGTCAGTCCCATGATTTTAAAATTTATTCGGGTCAGTCCCATGATTTTAAACCTCTTGTTCGGGCCAGTCCCATGATTTAAGTTTTTATTCGGGTCAGTCCCATGATTTTAGACTTCTTGTTCGGATCAATCCCGTTTTAAATTTCTTGTTTGGGTCAGTCCCGTTTTAAATTTCTTGTTCGGGTCAGTCCCGTTTTAAATTCATGTTCGGGTCAATCCCGTTTTAAATTCCTGTCCGGTCTACCCCGTTTACATTTCTGTCTGGGTCTATCCCGTAGGTCTATCCCATTTACATTGCTGTCCGGGTCTGTCCCGTGGGTCTATCCCATTTACATTTCTGTCCGGATCTATCCCGTGGGTCTATCCCATTTACATTTCTGTCCGAGTCTATCCCATTTAAATTCCTGTTCGAGCCAGTCCCGTTTTAAATTCTTGTTCGGGTCAGTCCCGTTTTAAATTTCTTGTTCAGATCAGTCCAATATAAATTTCTCATCCCAATCAATCTCATCAAAAGGGGTCAGTCCCCATCGTTCGAGTCGTTCACAGCCAAATAACACAGGTAAGTATTTGGTGTCTACTTCTTTGTCTCAAGTTTTTTCAAAACTCAGACAAAGAGGGGCAAACTGTAGACACCAAACTTTTAGTGTAATTTCATTTACTATTTGGTTTTTATTGGTCGTGCTAGGTTCATTCACTTTTTAGTTTTTAGTTTTTTAGTTTTTTATTTTATTATTTTATTTTTAAGTTTTATCATAGAATTTCTCGAAAAAAAAAAAGAAAAAGCATTCAAAAATTGTTGTTTTGGGGAAAATATGAAAAATGAAAAAGGGGGAAACCCGATTGCGGGTTTTGGGCTATTTAAGGAAAAAAGGAAAACAGGGAAAAAAGAAGGAAAAAGAAAGAAAAATTAGCATTTCATTTTTATCTTTTTATGCCTAGTTCCGCTCATTTTATTCAATCTTTCTTCATTAGTTATTTTTCTTATTTAGTTATTTATATTTTGTTAAATTATTATTAAAAAATAAAAAAAACCGCGACATGCAAGCTGCGTATTTTCGCAGCTTGCAAGGAAGGCCTCGGGCAGCCTTCTGGCTGCAATTTTAGAAGAGAAGGCTGGTGATTCCAGGTGGCCAGACACCTAGCTAAATGGAGGAAGCTTCCATGCAAGGTGTAAGGGCTAAAATGGAAAGAAAAAGAAGCAGCAAAGGAGGACCGTGGGATGAAGGGTTTGGTATGAAGGGGGGTTGCATTTGGCAGTAGCCGACAGGGAGGAAAAAAAGGAGATCAGGAGAGGGCTAGAAAACAGGAGGGAGGAGAAAGGGCTTCGGGCAGGAAAAAGAAACAAAAAATTGGAGAAAAGAAACAAGAGAGCAGACGGCAAGGGGGGCTGAAGGGAATGGAGTGGCGACTAGGTTTTGGAGGGAGCTAAGAGAGAGGTGGTCGGCTGTGAAAGGGAACCAGAAACCATAGGAAAAAAGGCGGCTGAAAGAATCTGGGGAGGGAGTGAAACAACGGCAGAGAAAAAGGGAGCTTTGAGGCAGGAGGAACGGCGGAAGAAGAAAACTGGAAGTGGAGCCAACGGCTTGGGTTGAGGAAAATCTGAGGAGCGATAGAAGGTTGGAAAAAAGAAGAAACTAGCTACGGGGAGAAGGGAGAGCTTCGGGGGGGTCAGATCAGAGAAAGAAAAAATCTACAGAGAAAGTTGGAAGAAGAGCATAAGAGTGACGGCGGGAGAGTGAAAGCAAAGGAAGACGCAGCTTTGGAGAGAAATAGGGGAGGTCTCAGCGGAAAGGAAAAGACAAGCGGACAGGAAAAACAGAGCGAAAGGGGAAAAGCTGGAGTCCATCGCCTTTGTCTGCAAGAGCATTTCAGTTGACTGCAGCTGTGGGATGGCAAGCTCCGCCTCTGGAGCTTTCAGTCTGGTCAACGGCGCTTTGCTCCCACTACCGACATCCGTCGAACACCACCAGTGCCGCCACCATCCAGATTCGGTTCAACTTCAGAAACTCAGAGCACTGTAAGCCCTCTCTTTAAGTTTCAGCTCTTTTCAAGTTCTTGAAACATGTCTTCCGTGATTTTTGCTTATGGCCATATTTCTGTGTGGTTTGTTTTGTTTTTTCTATTCATTTGGCCCTCCGCTGGTTTCCTGCTTCATTTTGTACAGTTTGCATGCGGTCGGTCTTGCTGATTTTCTTTCGCTTTCATTTTTGTTTACCCGGCAATCTGTTGAAACCTTTTGGGTGCGATGTTTGAACCTTAAATGATCTTCTGTCAAACCTAAAGTGACTTTGTTTTTTTTTGTTGTAACAATTCTAGTTACAGCAGAATGCCCAAGTTAAGGATGAACCTGATATCAATGGCGGAAATTTGATTCCCTGTCTGTTGTTTTCTGTTATCCAATGGTGAAGTAAATTGCATTCAGTTTCAACTTTGAAAACTTAGCCCGTCCTCCATGATGCATCAGAAAGTGTGTTTCTTTCTCATATTTAGTCTTGTTCCTTTCATGATTCAAAACATGCGGGCGTCTGCTGCGTTTTCCTGATCATGTTATGGGATGATAGTTCAGTTTGTTATGGTACAAATTTTGTGTACTAAGATTGAATCTTGATGCTTGGGCTCCGTAATTTTGTTGCTTTGGTCTGAAAACTTGATGTTTTGCTTGGATTTTGTTACCTCTGCTCGATATGAATTCCATAGCGGCAAAATTGCAGAAAGCATCTGTTGTCTTCAATTAAAATGGGAGAGTCTTGTCGACATTTTAGTGATTCTGCTAGGAGTTTGTTCCCTAGAGGAAGAACTCGAGGTTGGGTTCAAATTTGAGATTTTATCAAAATCTGTGTGCATGAAATTGTGGCTGTGTTGTTGTGGAGTGTAGAAAGCCTTCGTCAGAGGCTTCAAATTTCTTGTTGCAGAAATATATCGTAGTGTTTGCATGCTCTGCATGAAAAGAGTTTCTTAAAATTGCACTTTGGCCCCCAAGTCTCCCTTTGTTTTACTATGGCCCAAGTAATTGAAAAATCCATCAAATCGACCCTTCAATTTTCTTTTTTCCTTTCAATTAGGCCCCAGCTTTGCGAACATGGATGTTTAAGTTGTTTAAATGCTTTAATGCTTATGTGATTATTTGTGATTACTTGACCTTTTCTTGCTCCTGGACCTTTAGAGTTCCTAAAATGTTTCAATTGGCCTTGATTGATTGATTAATGGTTGCTATTGGGTCTTTAGTCATTTTGATATTTTAGAAATTTGATCAATGATTAATTTTTGCTTGGAAATTATGCATTATTTGATCATTTTTAAGTTACAATTGAAGAAGGATTCGATGATTTTGTGGATTCGAATTGGCTTATTTACATTTTTCCACTAAATTGGTGCATTAATTCTTTGCTTTGATGGTTTTAGCCCAAGTTATCCATTTCTTTCGGGACTCTAGCCCAAGTTGAGTCTTGTTTATTTTACTAACATCATGAATGGAGAGGTATGATTTCTCTTATCCCTTTTTGTCTCTCCTACGTGATCCAACGTGCTAAGTGAGAATTGCATGTCTACTTTGCTTTCCTTGCCTTTTCTTAATTCCTTTCATTTATTTCATTTACTTTTGCTTTCATTAAGCTATTCTTTTATGGGGTATGTGTACACCTCTTGGCTTGTAATAGATAGGGCTTGGCAAGCATTTTCATTCATTTTTCCCCTTCCCCCTTTTGTTTTAGTTAGCAAATGTAATAGGTTCATTGCTTGCTTTTGTTGCTATGTGTTAATTTGCTTTATTAGGCTCTTGCATTTAGTCAAGCATGCTAAGTGTTATGTGCTACGTGTTTATAGATGATTTGCATGTCTACTTGCTTTCTATAGTCGTAGATGAATATGATGGATGAAAGCACGTCCCCACACTAGTCCAACGCTAGTCGTGGCTCATTGTCCCTTTTTCCACTAGTCCAACGCTAGTAGGAATTCATAGATATGGGCTAGTCCAATGCTAGACCCTTAGGGATTTCTCTCGCTAGTTCATACTTGCATGTTTCACTACATTTCATGCATTTTTCTTAGTTTTCTAGCATTCGGCATGCTCCTCCAATTCTTTCCCCTTCATTTTAGGCTTTTGCATCTTCATGCTAGTTATAGGGTACATTTGCTTGAGAGTCCCCTTTCGATAAGGGAAACGAGCGAGTGTGGCTACAAAATAGCCTTAGCACGCTAGTTCTTCCTTCTAATCAAATGAAAAATTAAAGTCGTGAAATTAGGAGTCATTCCCGTACCCGACTTGATGCATTCCTCTAGGTTCATACACTTTCATTCTCATCATGTCACTCCCTCACCTTCTTTATCCACATTTTCTCACTACTTATATCTTTCTCAATACAAATGCCATGTTCACACATCTTTCTTCTTGTCACTTGTTTTTCTATCTCACAAATTGCACCCAATTGCACTTATATGTATCTACTATCATATTTTCATCCATTTGCACACAGACACCTTTATTTTCTCAATTTGCACACAAGCACTTGTCTTACATTTGCACACATGCACGTTTTCTTACATTTTCACACTTGCACTCATATTTGAGTCTTCATTTGCATCATTCGCGACCTCTATGAGGACTTTCCTTATTGGCCACCACAACTCAGGTGGTTGGGACCAAAAAGCCTCGTAAGAGACATTTTAGATTTAGGATTGCATTTCTTTTTCATATCCATTAGTCATATCCAACATGCAACGCATATTTTGGGTAGAAGAATTAGGAAAAGAAGGGTTAAGTCACGCAACTAGCTTTGGCTAGGGTAAGGGAGTGCCTTAGGCTTTGCCTTTGCCTTCTCCCTTATTAAATGTGACCCCCGATCCCTCGCTTTGGTTACGTAGACCTAAAAGTTCTTAAAAAGGGGTTTGTTTTCTTTGCTTTCCAAAAAATCACTTTTTGGGTGACTTGGTACATCCTAACTCTATACCAAGTGGCGACTCTATTTTCCATTCAAAAACCCTTTTTGAACTTTGTTTGGCCAAATCGTCGCATTTTCAAGTCCCATGGCCTTTTATTTTCACTTTCACACATGTTCACATACATATCCACACACTACTTTCACAACACTTCAAAAAGTGGGGCGCGACAGTTGGCGACTGCACTGGGGAATTCCTAAGTGGGTCCAAGCATTTGATTTGGCCATTCTTTTCCCTTTTCTACCCTTTTTATGCATAGCATTTGGATATTAGGGTTGCATTTTCTATTTTAGGACTTTTTGCCTCGCGCGCGTATCAAACTATTCCCTCACTCACGTATGTATGATTGGTTGTTTGGATGTATGTTGTACTTGTTTTATTCCGCGCTTTGCATTGCATTTGGGTGGGGGATGTACCCTAGAGCCTCGCGTTGGTTCTTGATCCCTCCCCTCCAAATGAGCAATAGCATACGTGCATACGCTTTAATTTTTCACCCCTCATTTGTTTTTCTTTTAGTGGCTTGTCACGCCACTCCACCCTATTAGGATTTTAGGTGACTCACTTGGACTTGTGATCGCGACACGATGTGTGCGTTGCATGGTCCGAGTGGTCACTCAATCTTCCATTTTAATATTTGGGTTCATAGCCTTTAGTTTTTAGTCGAAGATTGAGGATTTTTTATAGATTCACTCATGACATGTAGCCGTGACACGATGTGTGCGTAGCAATGTCTGGGGAATCGCTCGAACCACCGACAAAGAACCTTAGAGTTGATGACCCTTGGTTTCCAAGTCTGAATGCTCGGGGACCTAAAACCTATCGAGTCTAGATGCATTAGAGAGCCCCAGCCTCATGCATTCATGATAGTTTACCTAGGGTAGAGTTTGCCTTACCCTATTAGGGACACTATCCCGAGGGGAGGGATCCAACCCTTTTTTTCCTTTTATTGCTTTATTTCTTTGTATCGATTGCTCTATCTCGTTGCTACAATGTGTTACGTGTATTTATCTGGCTGAACTAACTTTTCTTGGTTTTGTGTCCCCATTGCATTCACAAACCCTAGCAAATAAGAGGTCTGGCATGACATTCTTTTAGAACCTACCCTTGTAGATAAGTTATTGCACGTTTAAAGATTTTGGTATATTGTATTCATAGATTAATAATTGCATATTATTTTAGGCCTACCCTGGCAAATAAAGGGTCCCTTAGGCCATATTTCATTTCAAACTGCATGTTTTACTGCTTTAATAAAATGGCATCATGCATAAACCCTAGAAAGGGAATGCCATTTAGGCGATCCCGTGCTAGGAATAAACCACCATTTGTCTCGGATATATAATCCAATGAGACTTGCACGTTTATATTTCCTGTACCATCCAAAGGGTAGTGCACAAGATAAGGTGGGATCCGATCATTTTCATGGGACGATCTTTGGAATATGAGCGTCTAATAATCACTTTTTGGCCACTTTATCAACATTGGTAAAAATCCCTTGCGAAGAGGACATTAATTTGAAGAAATTCACAAATAATTCCTCGCTATTGAGATGATAAATAAAATTGAGGCCAAAATTTTGATTTTAGAAGGTTCATAGACTAATGCATCGCAATAAGTTCTTGAAACTACCAGTGGGTAGATTGATTTTTTCAATAAGCTATTCAATCCATTTTATTCATCAATTTCATCCACTTTATCAATTTGTTCATTTTTAGGGCAAGCTAGTCGATTTTGAATTCATTTGACCAGTTTACCTATTTTTAGGGCAATTCGGTCGATTTTGAATAAATCATCATTTCACTTAGTCAATTGATTTCATTCACTTCATTTGATTAGTTTAATTCATTTTAAAGGGTTATCCATTCAATTTTTGAAATAAATAAACAAATTTCATTCAACGCATTTGACCATTTTACCCTTCTTTTTGGCATATCATGCGTCGATCAAAGCAAGCAATCCATTTGGACTTTGTCCTCATTTTAGGACAAATGCCTCTTCTCACTCCATTTGGCCAGATTTTTCAAATCATTTTTCACTCAATCAGTTGATCGGATTCATCAGGTATTATATGGTGCCTACCCTAGAGGATTGCATTTTCATACTAGGCCTACTCTTGGCATAAAAGGGTTCCCCCATAGGACATGCATACCGATTTTACAATTTTGCTTACTAACTCTGGGTATTTTTCTTTTATTTTCCCCCCTGCATTCATAAAAATAGTTTAATAAGGTGAAAATATCTTTCCATATCTGATAACAATTTTAATCTGATAAGGTTTGAAAATTACAAGTATTACTTGATTCTCAGGCAAGGCTTACAATGTGAATTCGAAAATTCATTTGAAAAATGCTCGTGCAAAACATCTAAGGGATTTCATTGCTCAAAGGAAGAGGGCTATTAAGAGAGAAAAATGTGTATACATGTGCAAAGGAATTTTGTAGAATTTTTCTCATATGTATTGCTTTTAAATTTTTCAAATATTGGCATTAATGAAGCTTTTATTCAGCCAATTATTGTTTTGTATGTATATTCATATACATCTCATTGTTTATTTTTGCTCATTGGAGAATTCATGATGAATTTTAAGAAATAAGACTAAATTGGGATTTTTTCAACCTCCAGCCTGAAAACTCACAAATGTATACACTAGATTGGTGTTCCGAGCTATACAATAAGAATGCTCAAAAATTGAAAGAGGTCACTCAGAAGGCCCATGAGATACCTTTCTCCTTCACTTACCCCAAAATAAAATCAGTCACATTGATTGATAAATTACAAATTAGGGCAACTTTTGCTTGAAAATGTCCGCGGTGTCTAATCCGATTCAATCCACATCCAAGTGAAAGCAAAAATGTGCATTATTTTTGTTTGTTTTGAAAATTTGGAATGACACTTCGAGCATTCGTTTCACTACCTATACAGATTTTTATCATTTGCTCTCCCATTTGAGCCTCTAAAAGAATAATTTCTTTTCGAATAAGCGCCTTGATGTTCACTACCCTTCATTGGAAAATTTTCAAATATCAAAAAGGGAATGGATTTTTCAATGAGCATTTCGTTACTTTGGTTGTCATGAGGTGTAAGAATGATACTTTGGCCATCGTTTCTACAATCTAAACACCATTTATCCCTTGCATCCTCATTTGAGCTAAAATTGGTGGTTCTTTTCAAAGCATCTATGATCGCACCCCACATTGGGGAGGAAGATTGGAGAATTTTCCAAAAACGAAGAAAAGCAAAAATGCTAAAACTAAAAAGGGGGAGAACCGCAATTTGGAGAAATTTGATTCTACATGGGTTTCAATTTTGAAAAGAAAAGGAAAGAGAAAAGGAAGAGATTTGTCCGCACGGACCGCCTATGTTTCACAGATATGGATGAACAAGGGTCTTCCTCAGTCAGTTAATTCAGATACATGCCAGAAATTTCGCATTAATGAAAGTTTCCTTTCAGAGTCATTGTAAGGAACGGAATAAATGTCAGGCCCTCTTCTTTTTCGATCAAACATTCTATCCCTAGTTATCCCTTTTGAGCCTTCATCATAAATTATTTCGTTTGGTAACCCCTGAGAATCGCAAACCCCATACTGGGGCAAGTTTGAGTTGAAAAGTAAAATTTTCAAGAAGGAAAAAGTGATAATGCCACAAAATCAAAAGACAAAGGAAGAAAAGAGAACCTCAGTTCAAAAATAAATTGGGGCAAATTTTGTGAAAGTTTAAAAGAATGGCAGAAGGCCGAAAAATCAAAAGAAGAAAGAAAATGAAAGAGAAAAGAGCTTCAATTGAGAATAAACTGTGGCAAATTCTGATTTAACCCTAAAATAGGGTTGGCGCGACAATGCGATCTCAAACTCTTCAAACCGCTTTTGAAAATCCGCTTTCAAGTCTTAACTTTTCTAAGCACCCCACCAGACCCCATTACAAAAGCCGAAAGTCCTGACTTCTGTTCTTTGCAATGGCCCTGTCAAGAAAATTTCTGATGTCGGAAAATTTTAGCTGTATTTCTGAATTGCTTGGGTATGGGGTTGACGCTACTCACCATGTAAAAATCCACCAGGTCGAGGAAAAGAAGGAAAAGAAAAGCGAAAAACAAAGCAAGAAAAGTAAATGAAAAAGAGGAGTGATAGGGTATAATTTGTTAGTAATTTTATTATTAATTTCCCCTTCTATTCCGGACAAATATTGTGTTAATTGCTGATATTTACTCATATTTGGTATCTGGATCCAATTCCAGGAGTGGAGCAGATAACTACAACAAGAGGGACTTCTGGATGCAAATTTGGGAGACTCCAGCAGAAAGCCTCAATTGGCGGGGACCACAAGAGCTACAAGAGCTAGTAAAGGCAACGTACAAAGCCTTAGGAACAAGAAGTAATTCAGCAGGCTTGTGGCTAATTGGTGGGGACCGCGCAGAGGCTCAAAACAAGGAGATGAATTCGGCAGCTTGTGGCCAACTGGTGGGGACCACTGGATATCTTTCTTTTGGTTTTAAATAGGGAACAAACGTACAGAAGACGGCTGGCTTTTATTTTGGACCTCTAGTTTTAGTCTTTTGTTTTAGTTTTAGTTCTTCTTTCCTCCTGACTGGCCTCTGACACACGCCAGGTGTTCGACAATATTCCCCAACGGGAAAAACATCTTTTATTCCTTGCTTCTTAATAGAAAATGCAATGCCTTTGCAATCTATTAATGCATGTGGTGATTTAATTATGCGGCGAAGCTAAGTCTTCCGTCTAGTCAAGGGTCAACTCGACGGCGCAGTCCCGGAAATCTGTGAGATCTAATTAGTTTTCACGTGTTCCTTTATTTATTAATATTTGCACGTTGTCTACTTGAATTTTCATGGGATTATTTTATTAATTGGATGTCAAGGGCCCGATGTTCAATGTGATTTATTAATCTCGTGCCAATTTAGTTAATTAAATCCGTAATTGTTTGATTGATTAATATTAGTGGCAACTGGTGTGTTTACACATTAGGGGAACGTGCGATCTAATTTAAATAACCCTCGTAGCACGTTATTGGTTAGGGCTAGGTTTTTCTAATACTAATGCAATTGGGAAATTAATTCCTACGGTCGTACCTAGGAGTATTTTCTGGTTAGGGGTGATCAATGGTCGTACCTTGGTTATCAATAATTTAAGGAAAAATTGGTCGTCAGACTATAACTAGCCTATTAATAAATTAAGTGAACCTCTCCTGCATCAATGATCGGATAAATGGACTGTGCCTGAATAGTTGCATCCTTGGCTAGAATTTATTTATTCTTGATTTAATTCCTGCTATATTCGTGCTAGTTAATTATTTATTTTTAGTTGAATTGTTTAATTATTTTTAGTTTCATTCCGGTAAAACCCCCCCCTTATCAATTGGACTTTAAGAAGAGACAAATATCTCCAGTCCCTGAGGAGACGACTTTACTTGCCACTGTCTACTATTTTTGCCAACTAATTAATTCTGGTATATCGGATTCAGCAAACTCTTCGGGAACAGGGTGAATCAAGTAACCCATTGCACACCTAGAGTCCCTGCTCCAGTACCTAGGATTAATTATTGACAGCTCTTAGTGGTAGCTAGGTTCTACATTATTATTATTATTATTGCACAGGTTGACGACCTGTCAATTTTTGGCGCCGTTGCCGGGGACTGGCGTTATTATTTGTTTCTTTTTAATTTTCATTTTTTGCTCTAATTTTTTGGTACTTTTCTAGTGTATGCCTAGGTCCTCTCGTGCAGGTGAATTGATTTTTGACCCTGAAGTAGAGAAAATCGCGCGTAGAACAAGGAAAGAAACCAGACAGCTCAGAGAGGAGCACTCCAGGGCTACATCTCAGAGACCTGAGCCCGAAGTTGAACCAGCAGATTCGTTTGGTGACACTTCAAGTGATTTTTGCCAAGAGAGCGTCGACATGGCAAACACACAAACATTAAGGGAGTTGGCTGCTCCAAACTTGACCCAACAACCTCTTTGCATAACTTTTCCTCGCCTTAGTGAGAATGCAGCTTTTGAATTAAAACCTGGTTTAATACATTTGTTGCCTGTTTTTCATGGTCTGCCAGGAGAGGAACCCCACAAACACATGCAGGAATTTGATGTGGTGTGTTCGAGTATGAAACCTTCGGGAGTAACTGATGAACAAATTAAATTAAGGGCCTTCCCTTTCTCTCTCAAGGATTCGGCAAAGGACTGGTTATACTGTCTACCTGCAGGCATTATCACCACGTGGCCAGAGATGCAGAAAAAATTTTTTGAAAAATATTTCCCTGCATCCAGAGCTGCTAGTTTGCGAAAAGAAATATGTGGCATCAAGCAATTTCACGGAGAATCCTTATACGAATATTGGGAGAGGTTCACCAGGCTGCGTACCCGATGCCCGCATCACCAAATAAGTGATCAACTGCTGATTCAGTACTTCTACGAGGGATTACTGATGAACGATAGAAATATCATTGATGCAGCAAGTGGTGGTGCACTGGTGAATAAGACTACCCAGGAGGCATGGGACTTAATCGAGCGAATGGCAGAGAATTGCCAGCAGTTTGGTACGAGAGCAGATGTTCCTACGAGAAAGGTCAATGAGGTAAGTTCATCTTCCATTGAACAGCAGTTATCGGAATTAACCTCATTTGTTCGACAGATAGCTGTAGGAAATGCACAGCAGGCCAAAGTGTGTGGGATTTGCACGAATATTGGTCATACCACTGACTCGTGCCCACAGTTACATGAAGAGGGAATTGAGCAAGCAAATATGGCTGGTAACATGCCCATGCCACGTAGACAGTATGACCCCTATTCCAACTCATACAATCCGGGTTGGAGGGATCATCCAAATCTAAGCTATGGGGGAAATAAGCAACAAAATTTCATCCCCAATAGACAGCAGGGCTTCCAGCAACAATATCAAACAAGGAATCAACCCTCCTCTACCTCAGGTATGTCCCTAGAAGACATGGTTAAAACCATAGCCTCTAATACTATGAAATTTCAACAGGACACTGAGGCCAACAATCAAGAGATGAAAGCACGTATGCAAAATTTGGAAAATCAGATGAGTCAATTAGCCTCAATTGTCAACCGACTAGACTCCCAGGGGAAGGGAAAACTTCCATCCCAACCTGAGGTGAATCCCAAGAATGTAAGTGCAATGACCCTCAGGAGTGGGAAAGAGGTTGAAGGTCCAGCACCAGTGGCTCCGAAGGACAAGAATGAGGACCGTATTGAGAAGGAGCTTGAGGAAGAAGGAACTCCTGGCACAAATGAAGAGGTACTACGTAACCCAGTGGGTCCAGTTAAGCCTAACCCACCACCTTTTCCTAGCAGGTTGGAAAGGCCTAAAAAGCAAGACAAGGAAAAGGAAATTTTGGAGATGTTTAGGAAGGTGGAGATAAATATCCCTTTACTTGACGCAATTAAGCAAGTACCCCGGTATGCCAAATTTTTGAAGGACCTATGCATCAATAGGAAGAAATTGAGGGGAGATGAAAGGATAATCGTGGGAGAGAACGTATCTGCAGTGCTTCAAAGAAAACTTCCACCAAAGTGCGGAGACCCGGGTATGTTCACTATTCCTTGTAAAATAGGGAACACTAGCATTAGGAATGCCATGTTAGACTTAGGAGCCTCTATAAATGTGATGCCCAAGGCTATATATGCTTCTCTGAATTTGGGCCCCTTAAAAGAAACTGGCATTATAATTCAATTGGCTGATAGGACTAATGCTTATCCTGATGGGGTGATAGAAGATGTGTTAGTACAAGTGAACAATTTAGTGTTCCCTGCTGATTTTTATATTCTTGATATGGGTGATGAACGTTCTCCAAATCCATCACCAATTTTGTTGGGGAGGCCCTTCTTGAGCACGGCTCTACAAAAATTGATGTTAGTAAGGGCACCCTAACGATGGAATTTGATGGAGAAATAGTTCATTTCAGTATATTTGAGGCCATGAAATATCCGTGTCATTCTAATGCTGTTTTTGCTGTGAGTATAATTGACCCTTTGGTGCAAGAAGTATTTGAGATTAATGGCAGGGATGAATTGGAGGTAGCAATCACCAAACATTTGGATCTGGAAGCAGCCTGCGAAATGGAGTTAGACATCAATTTGCAAAGAATGGTTGGAGCCTTGCATTCACTTGGCCAAAGTCCTCTAAGGTATGATGTTGCTCCTATATTTGTGCCTGAACCACACCTAAAGCTATTACCTTCTATCGTGCAGGCACCTGAAGTGGAGTTGAAACCCCTGCCCGAGCATTTAAAGTATGCCTTTCTAGGTGAAAAAGAGACGTTACCAGTGATAATCTCATCCAAATTATCACCCACGGAGGAGGACAAGCTGCTGCGGGTTTTAAGGGAGCATAAGGAAGCTATAGGTTGGACAATTGCAGACATCAAGGGTATAAGCCCGTCTGTGTGCATGCATCGAATTCGCCTGGAAGAGGATGCTAGGCCGATAAGACAACCACAAAGGAGATTGAACCCCATCATGATGGAAGTGGTCAAGAAAGAGGTAATCAAGCTTCTGGACGTAGGAATTATTTTCTCTATCTCAGACAGCCCATGGGTAAGTCCGGTCCAAGTGGTGCCAAAGAAAGCAGGGGTAACTGCGGAAGAAAATCATGAAGGGGACCTTGTTCCAATTCGAAAGCCTACGGGTTGGCGCCAGTGCATCGATTACCGTAAATTGAACGCAGTGACCAAGAAGGATCATTTTCCCCTTCCATTCATCGATCAAATGGTTGAAAGGTTAGCTTGTCGTGCCTATTATTGTTTTTTAGATGGTTTCTCTGGTTATTTTCAGATAGCAATTGCGCCAGAGGATCAAGAGAAAACAACTTTCACTTGCCCCTTTGGCACTTTTGCCTATCGAAGGATGCCCTTTGGATTGTGTAATGCCCCTGCAACATTCCAGAGGTGCATGATTAGCATTTTTTCTGAGTATGTAGAGAGAATAATTGAGGTATTCATGGATGACTTCAGTGTCTATGGTGATAGTTTTGACGATTGCTTAGATAACCTGACATTGATTTTAAAAAGATGCATTGAGACTAACCTGGTGCTAAATTGGGAAAAATGTCACTTCATGGTTGAGCACGGGATAGTTCTAGGACATGTAGTGTCATCTAGAGGAATTGAAGTTGATAAAGCTAAAATAGATGTGATATCTGCTTTACCTTACCCCGTAACTGTACGGGAAGTTCGTTCTTTTCTAGGACATGCAGGTTTCTATCGTAGATTTATCAAGGATTTCTCAAAGATCGGGGCACCACTTTTTAGGCTTTTGCAAAAGGATGTCAGTTTTGAATTCAACGAGGAGTGCAAAGAAGCGTTCGAGAAGTTGAAGAAATTACTCACTTCGCCACCTGTCATCCAACCCCCTGACTGGAATCTCCCATTTGAAATCATGTGTGACGCCAGCGATTACGCAGTGGGTGCGGTACTAGGTCAAAGAGTGGGAAAGGCAGCCCACGCTATATACTACGCATCTCGAGCCTTGAACGGAGCCCAATTGAACTATTCGACCACCGAGAAAGAGCTCCTAGCTGTAGTTTTTGCTTTAGAAAAATTTCGTTCCTATTTACTTGGTGCTAAAGTTATTATTTTCTCTGATCATGCAGCCCTGCGGTATCTGTTGACCAAGAAAGAGGCAAAACCGCGACTGATAAGGTGGATATTGTTGCTACAGGAGTTTGACTTGGAGATCAGAGATAAGAAAGGGGCAGAGAATTTGGTAGCAGATCACTTGAGTCGGGTACAAGTCACCAAGGACGATATCCCGTTGAGAGAAACCTTCCCTGACGAGCACTTATTTTCTGCTAATTTAATTTTGCCCTGGTATGCAGATATTGTTAATTTTCTAGTTACTGACAAGTTTCCTGCAGGATGGCCTAAGGCAAAAAGGGATAAGTTAAGGAGTGAAGCAAAATCTTACATCTGGGATGACCCTTACCTCTGGAAACGTGGTGCCGACCAAATCATTCGCAGATGTGTGAGTGAAAATGAATTCCAGTCTATTTTAGCTTATTGTCACTCTTTTGCATGTGGAGGTCACTTTGGACCAAAGAGAACTGCTCGTAAGGTTTTAGAGAGTGGATTTTATTGGCCGACCCTCTTTAAGGATACCTACCTATTTTGTAAATCATGTGATAAGTGTCAACGAGTAGGTAATATTTCTCGAAGGGATCAAATGACCCAGACCCCAATGATTTTTGTTGAGATTTTTGATGTTTGGGGTATTGACTTTATGGGCCCTTTTCCTTCATCTTTTGGTTTTTTATATATATTGCTTGCTGTAGACTATGTCTCGAAATGGGTGGAAGCAAAGGCCACCCGTACTAATGATTCCAAAGTAGTTGCAGAATTCGTCAAGTCCAATATCTTTGTCCGATTTGGGATGCCGCGAGCAATTGTAAGTGATCGGGGTACCCATTTCTGCAACAAGACAATTGCTGCACTTTTTAGGAGGTACGGTGTCTTGCACAAAGTCTCCACGTCTTACCACCCGCAGACAAACGGTCAGGCGGAAGCATCGAACCGGGAGATCAAGTCAATTTTGGAAAAGATGGTTCGACCCGACAGGAAGGATTGGAGTATAAGACTTGACGATGCCTTGTGGGCATATAGAACGGCGTACAAGACGCCAATCGGCATGTCCCCTTACCGTTTGGTATTTGGGAAGCCATGCCACCTCCCTGTCGAGTTCGAGCATAGAGCATTTTGGGCGGTCAAGCAATGCAACATGGATATCGAAGAGGGCGGAATTCAAAGGAAGCTACAGTTACAAGAATTAGAGGAGATTCGCAATGAAGCCTACGAGAATGCTGTGATTTATAAGGAGAAAAACAAGATTTTTCATGACCAACAGATCTCTAGGAAGACGTTTGAATGTGGACAAAAAGTTCTACTGTAGCCAGCTCAGAGAGTTTGAAGTTATTGTCCAAGGTAAGGTACGTTCTCGTTGGATCGGGTCCCCTTGTTGTAACTAAATGTCTGTTGATTATGGGCATGGAGATCCAGAGTCTTGAAGACGGAGAAGAAAGTTTGTGGTTGAATGGTCCATCGTTCAAACTTATTATGATGAGTGTTTCCAAGTTTGAGCGAGGTAGAGATTGAACGCAATTTTGGGAGGACCCAATGTTGCCTTGGTTTAAGCAATTGAATGGACTATGTCTAGAGAATTAAAGAGAGGCGCTAGTTTGGGAAGGCAACGCCGAATATTAGTTTGTTAATTTTCAGTGTTTTAGTATTGGTCTGTGTTGTTCGATTCTATCTGCAGTGGGGTCTGTCTCGTTGTTATCCTGCTATTATATTTTCCGTTCACTGAAATCAGGAAGTGAGCTCTTGGCGTGCCGCGCGGTGGTTGGTGGTCATCCTGAGATTCAGAGGGACGAAGACCAATCTCTTGGCGGCCCACGCAGTGTTTGTGTCTCCCTGAGATCAGTGGATGGTTTTGATAATCTTGGCATGCCCACTGGGGTGTTTGATGACTAGAAGAACCGTGAAAAAAAAAAAAGAAAAAAAGAAAAAAGAAAAAACTAACTTTTCTTATTAGTGATTAGTATTATTATTCTGTGTTTATTGCCTATCTTTAAAAAGAAAAGGAAGTGATTAGTTTCGACTAAAAAAAAAAAATATAGTAATACTAAAATAAAAAAAAATAGATAGGAAATAAATAAAAAATATATATATATATATTTATTTATTTAAAAAAAAAAATTCCTTTTCTCTTTTCTTTTTCTTCTTTTCTTCTTTCTTTCTTTTTCTTTCTTCCTTCTTCCCCGCTGTTTTCTTTTTCCCCTTCTCTTCTCTTCTTCATTCGCCGCCGCCTCCAAGCTCCACTGCGCCGCCACCGTCACCAACGCGCGCCGCCGTTGACCAGCACGCCGCTGCTTGTCGGGCTGAAGCTGCGCCGTCGCCACTAGCGCCAAGTCGCGCCCCACCCGAGCGCCGCCGCCCCTGCCGATCTGCTCCACCTGCGTGCGGCCGCATCGCGCGCCGCCAGCTCTCAGCTCTCAGCTCTCAGTGCCTCACGCGCGCCACAGCGACCTCAGCCCACGGCCAGCAGTCACGCGCGCAACCTCAACCTGCGCCGCCACAGACCCTCGCGCGAAAACCTCCCTGTCAGCCCACCAAAACCAAACCCCTGTCAGCCCTTCAGTCTACCTCTCCACCAGCACGCGGGTCGCCCTTGCTGTCTACGCACCGTCGAGCCGCTCCTCCAGCTTCGGCCAGAAGTCCCACGAGCCCGGCGCGCGCGCAGTGCCCCATCCGACGCCGGACCGCAGCGCTCCTGCTCGTGCGCGGTCACTAGGCCTGTCCAAGAAGAGCTGCGCTTGCCGCGGCTGGGCTTAAAGCGCACCTCCATTGCGCTGGGGCATCACCCACGTGCTCTAATTAGCAGGTGGGAGGGTATTGTGATTTCTTCCTCCGATTAGCATTAATTATTGGGATTTTATGGTGTGGGTTTTCTTGCGGGGGTAAAAAAAAGGGTTGAATTTGGGTAATTTCTAGGGTAAAATTTTAGACAGATTTGGCTTCAATTGACCTACTAGGATTTTATGTGGCGCTAGTATCTTAATTTTTAGTTTTTATGCTGTGTGTTGCTGGAATTGCTACATCCTTGGGGTCAATTGCTGATTGGTTAGTGCAACATATTTTGGGTAATTTGCCCTGTCTATTTAGAGATAGGGATCACGGATTTGGGTTCGATTGTGTCTTTCTTATATTTGGATACCATTTGTGGCCGAATTGCTGCGATCGCATTGTTTAATTTGGGGGCGCCCAGGACGCTTATATTTGCTTATGGGGGCGCCCGTGACGCTTATACTTGAATTTGGGGGCGCCCGTGACGCTTATATTTGCTACTTGAGTGTTTTGGTCTGCTTGTTGGTCACCATGGTGAAGCCTCGGTCTTCTTCTAAGACTAGGACCCCTAGGACTTCTCAGCCCCCTCCACCCCAGCATTCCATTCCCGCCTCTGACCCCTCGCACGACCCTTCCTCCTCTGGGAGGCGGGCTCGTCTTGGGCGACAAAGAGGCGTCCATATCTGTGACCCTGCACATTTTGGGGGTCATTTGGACTTCACTAAGGCCGCCGAAAAGCAGCGATATGCTATTTGTTGTGAGCGACAGATCACTCCTTGTCGATATAGGGACCCCGCCACCTTGGGCCTTCTCAATATTAGCGTCCCCTTCCACGATTTGATTGGGGCCATCGGGTGGCGCCCCTATTCTCGTATAACTGACCTCCCAGCCTTTGTTGAATTAGTTAGGGAATTCTATGCCACATTTGAATTCGACCTTCCCTCTGGTTACACAGTTTCCACTCCTAATGTCATTCGTTTCCGTTTAATGGGCCAGGAATTCCACCATTCCATAACCGACTTCAACCTGGCCTTTGGTTTCATTGATCCTGCTTATGCTGAGTCTAGGGAGTATGCCGAGAGTGCGTGTGACTATGTCCAGCCGTTTTTCTCCCGTTATCGCTTTCTTTGGGATGATATGTCTGTAGACAGGGATAACTATGACCCTCGTCTATCAAAGGGATCCTATCTGAAGGACCCGGCCTCTCGCTATATCCACCGTTTTTTGGCTTACAGTTTCTCTGGTAGGCGAGATAGTTCGGGCATTCTGTCTAAGCCCGAATTTTTCTTTATATGGTGCATGCAAAACAATATTAAGGTTAATCTTGGGTGTTGGCTCGCGTCTCAGTTCAAGTCCATTTTGCCTAAAAAGAAGCGGGCCTTGATTCTTGGGTCTTACATAACTCACTTGGCTATTAATTTGCATGTCCTTGATACTTCTAACCATAACTTGCATATAGCCTGTCAAATGGAGCCTTTGGATATTCCAAGCTTAGAGAAAATGGGCTTAGTTCGGGAGGGCGACAATGGTTGGGAGGTTGTTCCCCCGGGACCGCTACACCCTCCCCCTCGTTCATCCTTTGCCAGTGCCTCCACGGCAGGCGGTGATCCCGGTCCATCTTCCTCCGTTCCCCTCCATTCCGCCCATACGGATGAGGAATGGAACCAGCTCCGCAACACAGTCGAGCGGCTTGAGATTCGGCAGAAACACATGGACGTTAACATTCACAATATGGCGCAGAATCTAGCGGCTTTTATGCAGCAAGCCGGGTTCCCTCCTCAGTTTCCGCCTAACCCACCCTTGTCTTGACGCCTTCAGGGAAGTACCGTTGCCCCTCCCCTTTTTCTGCTATTATCTTTTCACATTGAGGGCAATGCGTCATTTAGGTGTGGGGGGGTCAGTTTGGGTGCTAGTTCTCGTTTCTTTATTATATTTTTTTTTTATTTTTATCTTGTTTTCTGTTTAGGTGTTGCTCCTTTATCTCTTTTGAGTGTCTTTCCCTTGCTTCTATCTTGGTGAATATTTTTGGCAGCGCACTTTTTCTTGTTAGTTGTGGTTTGTACTATGAGTTGAGTTACAGTGGCAAGTAAAAGCATGCCTTCTTGGTGAATACTTTGAGTTTAACGACGTGGTGCAATTTATGGCTAACTTGTTTAGGCAGTATAAATATTTTGCTGGCACTGTTGTGTAGTTTGGTCTCCTGTTTACCTTAGTTCTCCATATTTGGGACATGACGCAGGCTATGATCTGTAATTATTTGGTATCTTTGTGTTTTCTGGTGAATAATGTATGGCTATACTCCGCTAGTGTCGCCACCTAGTAACCGGGAGTCTTCACCACAAGTGTCGGCTCTCGCGTCAAAAAGTGACGATATCTATGAGTAAATAGACCGGGAGCTACGAAAGGTCGAGTAACTGGGCTCTTTCATCTAAAAATGTCAGAGTTCACGTCAAAAGATTTGAATAGCTCGGGGCTAAGCATCGGAAACAAATGAAAAAAAAAATGAAAAAAAAGAGAAACAAAACAGAAAAGAAAAGAAAAAAAAAGAAAATCAGATGTGGAGAATATGTGAGTTTATGATCATATTAGCCTGCCGATCCTTGGTTCGTATTGTTGAGATTTTGGTTGCCAGTTGACTTAATTACTAACTGTTGCTAGTTATTATTTGGATTTCCTAAGCGAGTTAGCCATGAATTGGACAGGTCTATGGACTTAAAAGCTAACCGTGAGAGATATGTCTTGACACTTAGTCACTAGACCTTGATTTTGGGTATAGGCACAGCTGGCTATGATAATGTGAAAGCTAGCCATTGTTGAGTTAAATTTTCCTCATGCTTGAGGGCAAGCATGATTCAGGTGTGGGGGGAATTGATAGGGTACAATTTGTTAGTAATTTTATTATTAATTTCCCCTTTTATCCCTGACAAATATTGTGTTAATTGCTGATATTTACTCATATTTGGTATGTGGACTTAATTTCAGGAATAAAGCAGAAAACTACCAAAAGGAGGGACTTTATGGAAAATATGGAGACTTCTAAGGGCTTCAATGCTTGGGTCCTTGAATTGGTGGGGACCACAAGCTAGTGGAAGGCATCTAGTCATTTGGACTCTAAAAAGAAAGCTACGGAAGGAGACTTGGGGCAAGAAGTATTTTGAAGACTTTGTCCACATGTGTGGGGACCACGTAGAGAGCCTTTAGTTATCTTTCTTTTGTGGCTTAAATAGGGAACGTAGAGTAGCAGAGGGATATCTCTGGTTTTAGTCTTTTAGTTTAGTTTTAGTTTTTCCCTTCTTCTGACTGGCCTCTGACACACGCCAGGTGTTCGACAAAATTTCCCAACGGGAAAAACACATTTTATTCCTTGCTTCTTAATAGAAAACGCTATGCTTTTGCAATCCATTAATTCGTGTGATGATTTAATTATGCGGCGTGGCTAAGTCTTCCATCTAGTCAAGGGTCAACTCGACGGCGCAGTCCCGAAAACCTGTGAGATCTAATTAGTTTTCACGCGTTCCTTAATTTATTAATATTTGCACGTTGCCTGCTTGTATTTTCATGGGATTATTTTATTAATTGGATGTCAAGGGCCCGATGTTCAATGTGATTTATTAGTCTCGTGCCAATTTAGTCAATTAAATCCGTAATTGTTTGATTGATTAATATTAGTGGCAACTGGTGTGTTTACACATTAGGGGAACGTGCAATCTAATTTAAATAACCCTCGTAGCGTGTTATTGGTTAGGGCTAGGTTTTTCTATTATTAATGCAATTGGGAAATTAATTCCTACGGTCGTACCTAGGAGTATTTTCTGGTTAGGAGTGATCAATGGTCGTACCTTGGTTATCAATAATTTAAGGAAAAATTGGTCGTCAGACTATAACTAGCCTATTAATAAATTAATTTAAACCTCTCCTGCATCAATGATCGGATAAATGGACTGTGCCTGAGTAGTTGCATCCTTGGCTAGAATTTATTTATTCTTGATTTAATTCCTGCTATATTCGTGCTAGTTAATTATTTATTTTTAGTTGAATTGTTTAATTGTTTTTAGTTTCATTCCGGTAAAACCCCCCCTCATCAATTGGATTTTAAAAAGAAACAGATATCTCCAGTCCCTGAGGAGACGACCCTACTTGCCACTGTCTACTATTTAGTAATTTTCGTCAATTAATTAATTCTGGTATATCGGATTAAGCAAACTCTTCGGGAACAGGGTGAATCAAGTAACCCATTGCACACCTAGAGTCCCTGCTCCAGTACCTAGGATTAATTATTGACTGCTCTTAGTGGTAGCTAGGTTCTATATTATTATTATTATTATTGCACAGGCTGACGACCTGTCACTGGGACTCGACAGCCACTGCTTCCACCAGGCACTCTGGGTTGGCCCCTAATTGGTGAGACTTATGATTATTACTCGAAACGTCGAGAAAATCTGACATATAAGTTTTTAACAGAAAGGTGGAATAAGTATTCGTCCAGCATTTTCAGGACTTCACTGATCGGAAAGACCATGGTGATATTTTGCAATGTTGAGGGGAACAAGTTTCTGTTCTCAAATGAGAAAAAGTTGGTCCAAGCATGGTGGCCGACTACACTGGACACAATTTTCCCCAAGACCGATAAGAAGCCTAGCGCAGAGCAATCACACACTCTACGTAATCTTCTTCGCTGGATTCTAAAGATAGATGGACTTCGAGAATATATTTCAATCATAGATGAGGTAACCAGACAGCATTTGCAAACAGACTGGAATTGCAAACGAGTGAGCGTTTGTGATGTGACAAAGAGGTACTTGTTCACCTTGTCCAGTAATATATTCTTGGGCATCAATGATCCAGGAAAAATTGAGAGATTGGCGAAAAACATGAAGTACATAGAAGAAGGTTTTTTTTCAATGCCAATAAATTTGCCAGGAACGGCTTTGAATCGAGCCATCAAAGCGGCCAAGCTTACTAGTAAAGAACTTATGGCAACAATTAGACAAAGAAGGATTGATCTTCAAGGGCATGATTTGTCTTCAAGGAAGGATTTCATGTCAACCATGCTTCTGGCAAAAGATGAAAATGGTCAGGCATTTTGTGACGAAGACGTTGCTAGCCATTTGGCTGGCTTGTTACTGGCAAGTTTCTCAACCATGCATAGCACAATTACTAGCATCATGAAGTATCTTGCAGAGCTTCCGGATGTGTACGATTCTGTCTTTAGAGGTAAGTTTGACATTTAGTTATTCCAGTAATGTTGTATGCATTATTCCACGCTGCCTAGCTAATAGACTCTGTTTAGTCACGTATATAATTTACACTCAATTTACCATTTAGAACCCCTTGTATTTAGACATTTTCTTGATTTGAATTCACTTTCATACTAAATTAAAATCTGAAACCCGTCTTCATTAGAATGCCAGACTTTCATAATGAATCAACACCTAAGACCTATCGGCCAGTGCTCATCGGCACATGCTACCAGAAACCATGTTTAGTATAGGGTAAATTACGTATGATTCTACTGAAGTTTTGCATAATGTTAGATGAACCACCTAAAGTTTAAAAACAGCCACACAGTCCCCCTATGATTCTATGTAAAGTGAAAAAAATGGACGGAATGCATAATTAGTTATAGTGATTAGACCACACACGCTCTAAAAATGCTTGTGATAAGATTATAATATTCACTTAACCCCTATAATTTGTATAAATATCCAATTTACCCCCTGTAATTTTTGCATTTATCCACATAATCTCACTACGATTTTGTACAAGATGGTTGAGTTGTCATTTGATTTAGAATTTAAGTAAGGGCAATTTCTAGTTTACATGAAATCATAGGAGGGGAAAACATTAGGGGGATTATGTGGCAATAAATGAAACCATAGAGGGGTTATTAGTAATTTACCCTTTATTTTATTTTAATCTCAATTTGGCACTCTTTGCATAGCAGGATGGCTGCATATACTAATAAGATGATGAAATACAAAATTATAGAAGTCGAATGATGGCCATCAAACTAGACCTGACCAGCCAAGACCACCCCATTTTATGCTGGGAAATTCATAAAATTCTGGTCATCCTGCAAAATAGTTTTAAGCTGCAGAAGGAAAGGATATGCCAACATGAATATGTAGTAAAGTTATTGAACCCGCAACTGATGCTCTTTATTGATACGTCTATGTAACTTTTGGTTATTCGTGACGTCTTCTTATTCAGCATAAGCATTGTAAAATCGTATTTTGTTTTGCTAAGCATTGACGTATCAAACATTATAGCAATAAATAAAGTAGATGAGCAGGAGGAATATACACGACAAGACATTTGGCTTTCCAGTTGAAACTAATTGAAAAAAGAAAAAAGACAAACAAACATGTTTGATAGTTTCATGCTTGATAATTTCATGTTTCATGTCAAACAAACATGTTTGACAATTTCATATACTCGGTAAAGACTAGAGAGACTCTTGATTGTGTAAAGGCAATTCAATATTTGAGCCAGATGTGTTTTTTCTTTGTTTGATAGGTAACAATTAGAGGTGTCAAAATGGGTGACTTGGGCGGGTTTGGGTTGCTTAAAATGGGTAATGGATATAAGTGAATCAACTCATTTATACCCATTTAATTAGATGGGTATAAATGGGTAAGTCAAAAAATGAATTGAATAACCCAATTACCCATTTATAACCCATTTATTTTAACTTTTTGTAAACTCATTTAAATTCATTTTTGCAAACTAAGTTATTAATTTATACCGCTATTTGTACCCATTATTAGTTTTAAATATTTACTTATAATGCTCAATAAGCCTAATTACCAATTTTTTTCCATTGATACTCTATGTCGTAAAATTACATATTATTTAATAATTGAATAATAAGAATATAAAAATTTGAACTAAGTACTATAAAAGTTAATATTAAAACTTAATCCAAAAATTTTGAACCCCTAACATTTTTTTCATAGATAAATTTAAAATTTTATTTTAGAAAGATAAGAAAAGAGGTTAAAACTTATCATAAATTGGTAATGCTAAAAAATGAGCAAGTTAACAAACTATGAGAAAATAAAATAATAAGATAAACCAACAAATAATAATAATAATGAAACAAAAGTAGTTAACATCATGACAAAATGAAAAATCTGAAAAAAAAAATGGATGGGGGAAGAGAATTCTAAATAGGTTATTGGGTTTGATGGGTTATCCAATAATACCCATTTAATAAATGGGTATTATTGGGTAACCCATTTATACCCATATACAAAAATTTAAGATACCCATACCCATACCCATCTATTCATGGACGAGTATGGATAAATTTAGTTAAGTGGGTTGGTTTGCCACCTATAGTAATAATATCTTCGTACGTTCACATATATTTATGTGTCACATACTCTTCCCTTACGTTTTGTGCCTACAGAACAAAATGAAATTTTAGATGTAAAACCAAAAGGAGACCACCTTACTTGGGAGGATATACAGAAGATGAAGTACTCTTGGAGTGTTGCTAGTGAAGTCTTGAGGATATCGACGCCAGGGTTTGGCGGGTTTAGAGAGGCTATCACTGATTTCACCTATGAAGGGTTCACAGTACCAAAAGGCTCCAAGGTAAACTCGATTAATTATACCTCTTGGAGTTTGTTCCACATTCGGATCTATGTAGCACAAATTTTGATGATTACACTTTACTTCAACAGATTTTCTGGACTTTTGACGCCACACACAAGAATCCAAAATACTTTCCTGATCCTGAGAAGTTTGAGCCATCAAGGTTTCAAGGAAACGGTCCAGCACCTTATGCATTTGTGCCATTCGGGGGAGGACCACGCATGTGTCCTGGAAATGAGTATGCTCGGGTGGTGATACTTGTTTTCATGCACAATGTGGTGACAAAGTTTAGATGGGAGAAATTGATTCCGGGCGAGAATATGATATATTATCCTGCTCCCAGGCCAGCTCGAGGGCTTCCAGTCATTCTACATCCTAACAAGCCTTGAATTCTCCTATTCATTTTTGGTTCTTTGTTAATACTTAATGGAGCTACACTGCAATCTTCCTGTCCTGTAAGTCAAATAATGCAGGAAGTGTTTGGTTTATATTCCGAAATCAAAATCAGAATCATATATAAATCATTGCTATATAAAAAGTATCATGAGTTTTGCTACTTTGGAGTGTAAGTATAAGTATCATTGTGATCTTAATTTTTGTTATTCCAATTATGCCCTTATTAATTAATGACTGAAGTTTCATATTATGCTCTTTTAAATTTATTATGATGATTAAAATTCATTATATCACATCTATTAATTTCGAAGAAAATAATGGTTCAGCATTATTATTACTACATAACAAGTACCATGAATAGGCTTCTCCGAACCATTGGTCCAACCCAATGGTTAGCAAATAATTAATTTTTGCTAACCCTGCGAATTTAGGTCATCCAACTCGAGAA
>NW_020863667.1:0-38325 GCF_003713205.1 Coffea eugenioides
ATGCATTGCGAGATATACATGTAGGGAGATTTGCACCTAGAGATGTGTGTTTGGAAACACTTTGTGTTTAGGCAATAAATCAGAATAAGTACATGTTATCTTCTACCAATTATTCATGTTTAAGAGAGGAGCTAGCAGCTCTCTTTATTTTCTTTTAGAAATTTTGAGCAAAAAAACAAAGACAAATGGAGAAAGTGATGACTAGTGTTAATTTTGCAAGAAAGAGAAATTTTCATATACCAGCTGCAGAGCCAACTCTCTGTAGCACACCAGTCTGATTTACTTCTGAGAATATGCTGTAAGATGAACTATCAATGGGGAAGTTAGGTCGTCTGATGTAATTTAGAAGTAGCTTAGAGACTACCAAACTCACCAAAGAGCTTTCCTGCATGGAAGAGAAATATCAGTAGAAAACAAAGGGAATAATAACAGACTTATGAGACAAATCAAGCCAAAAAGCAACCTTTCTCCCAGTTACCTGAACCATCATAGCATCAATAAAAGGGTGGCTGTCATCTGGACCTGGTGAAGGTCCACTAAGAAGTTGGGTTGACATTGCAATGAGCATGAAGTTAAGAAGTTCATGGTGTAGAAGATATGTATTGGTGCTGTTGGAAACAGGTATTAGTTAGCACTATAATACTATCATCTTGGAAAAAAGATATTAGTGAATTATTACCAACATACCTTACATCTACTTTTCCTAGAAAACTAAGCACACTATGCATGACCAGCTGTTCAATAGTTTGATCTGCTTCAAAAGTAAGACGAAATAAGAACCAGTGATGAGAAAGGCTTTACTAGGAAAATATATCTTTGTAGAGTTCCTAATTAAGAAAATGTACAATTTTCTGCCAACAAAATTCCATAAACTATCTTCACTTGGAATCTACCTGGACCTCCTCCTTTAGAAAAAAGGGTTGGATTGTCAGACAGGAGAGTAGGGAAGGTGGATCAACTAAAGGCACAAAATATAAGAAATAGTCACAATCAAAATAAGAACAAAATGGCACAAATGGATCACCTTTTGAGAAGCTAGTTGGTTTGGCCTCATTTTCATCTAGAGATAGGTGCAATTCTTCAAAGTGGTCACTTTTGGCATTCTCAATGAAGTACTTCAGGAACACAGAGGAGATGTATAATGCATTAAGAGCTCTAACAAGAGTTGCTGAGGGCACACCAGAAGCAGACACACATTCTTGCAAACACCATGCTAGGTGGACTAAAATCTTGGCAAGGTGTCTTGTTTTACAGTTGTTCTGAGCTGCAGAAATCAACAGAAGCTCAGACAAAGATTGCCGATCAGCAAAACTATCACAGCAAAATAAAAGTTAAAGATGATGGGCCACCTCACTCAAAACAGATTCAAACCAGATGTAAAACTGAAATTCCTTCATTGGCCAAAAAATATATCACTCAGTCCTCTTCTTACCTTTCACGCAAGCTAGTTTAATGATTTTAAATGTATCTTAAACAACATTGAGAAATAGGAAAGTTCGTAAATCTTCCTTTGAAAGCCACATAATTAGGGATAGAGATCACAGAGCCCTCATCATCAATTTTGTTTGTTCCTTTCTTTGGGTGGGGCAAGATGGGAAAAAGCAAGCAAAATAAATGGCTCAGAAGTTGATTAAGGTCCAAGAATAAACTATCATTTTCAGTTAGTTCACTAAAAACTTGGAGACCGAATGCATAATTAGTTGCCAAAGGCAGGCACACTGGAAAATCAATTAATGTATGACAGCTTGCAGAATTTCCTAAACTAAAATCAAGTTGGTTAAGATAATAGCTGCAGCATCAAATGACAATGGCCTAGCGATATAAAACAATCCTTGATGTTAGCAAAGACGGAAGATGATATTTGCTCAGGTCTCTGATTGTTAATAAATGCCGTTCATAAGTTATTTTAGTGAATGTCGTACAAAAAGTGCCTTATCTAAAAGTTACTAAACATGCAGCCCAGCTAGAAACAACCACAATCTGATTAGGCACTACCAAAAAGGCCAATGCAAGTAGCTCTTTAACTTCAGTCAACATCCTTTTAAAGAGGCACAACTAAACAACGTTGGCAACACTTTCCACATTTTACACCTCCAAGTAAAACTAACCACATGCATTTATGGCATTCAAAATAACGTGAATGCAGCATGATGTATATGGAGACGCACAAGGTTCTAAAAGTGGCATAAGTCGTCATACGTACAATATAATCCTTCAAAACTCTCTTCAACTAGAAACTCTATCTCATACCATGTTACCCTCAACAAGCACTGTATAGATAAGCATTGCCACGTGTAATAGCACAAGAGCACTAAGCATTACTTAAGAACGTACATTACCTCCACGTGCCCCCCTGAAATAGCACAATTAATTACTGAAGAACACATACGATAATTATTCTTAGAGCCATAACACGCTAACCTATCAAATATCTCTTCACATGCATAATTTGCAGCATCCATCAACCTAATACTACCATACATCAATGCTTGTTCCCAAGCAAAACATCTTCAAATATTAGCTTTGTTAAAAATGCACGCAATTATCCCTCAATCAACATTTTTTGTGGTAATCCTATAGCAGAAATCCATAAAAATTGGATTTTAAAGCACCCTAAACTAAAGTAAGCATGAAACTAGTTAACAGGAACTTCAAAACTACGATTAAGGCGCAAAACTTAGCAAAATTACATAATTTAAACACTTGAACAAAATAGAAACTGGTCTGTTACAGTTCTCCAACCTAAATTTTACAATGCAGCTATGAAGCTAAATCAATCAGAATCAAATTAAGGAATAAAGAAAAACCAAAATAATAATAAAACATAATAACGAAAGAGAGAGAACTTGAGCTTTAAACTAACCGAAGAGTTGAGAAGCTTGAAGAACACGATGAGCAGGCCAACGGAGATGGAGAGGAGACTCAAGAAGCTTCTGCCAGTAATCAGAGGCAAGCGGATACGACTTCTCTCCAACCAATGCTCCAATCAGGTACTCCGCCGTTTCCGCCGGTCTCATCTCCGCCGCACCGCCCCACCGCGGTGTCGAAGGAACTCCTCCCATTGCTCTTTTCTACCGCGCTCTCTCTCTCTCTCTCTCTCTCTCTCTCACACACACACACACAAATTGAAATATATACAGATAGAACTGTATATACAGATATCTATATGTATAATATATCAATAGATTTTTAGTACTGATTTTGTGATTAAAATGTGAATTTTGAGGGAGAAATGGGAATGGGAATGGAAATTGGGGGAAAGTCGTAATAGCAAATGTTTGGATCTGATCAGAGTCATTAATTAGAGAGAGAACTTAAAGAAGAAGGTTTAGAAGAGAGTTTGGAGAGATGACTTCTCAAATTTGGGAAAAATATGAATTATTATTATTATTATGAGTATTTCGTAACTCTATGCTGATGTGATGAGATGAGATGACGAAGATTAGGGATGATGAGGATTGAGGATGATGTAAGTTGATGCTGTGGAGGGTGTACAATGGAGTACAATACATGGATGACACGTATGGTGTAGTTTCACAGTACCAAATTGCCCTTCTTCTCTTTCCTTTTCTCTCTTCTGTCCTTAGTCCTTGGTTGACAGCGGCAAACGAACTGAGTCGAGTCGAATTTTGAACTTATCGAGTCAAGCTCGATTTAATAACAGGTGAACTTGAGTTCGAATTCGAATTCGAGCTTGACGAGCCAAGAAAATTGAGCTCGAGCTCGACTCAACCAAGGAAAAGCCAGACTCGCGAGTTGTAGCTCGATTTCTGACTCACGAGCAGCTTGAATTGTCAGCTCTTAACGTAGCTCGAATTTCTAACTCATTAACTCGAGTTTTTGAAAATAATATAATAAAAATAACAAATAATTATATTTTTTAATAAATAATAAAATATTATGAATATATATGTAATTTTACTATTAAAATAAAAAATAATATATATATATATATATATTCGAACTCGCGAGCTAACAAGCTTAATATTTTGAGCTCAAACTCGAGCTCGATTTCGATTTCGTCAGCTCAAGCTCGACTCGAGTTCGATCCTTTAACTCGAATGGATTGCGAGCGGTTCGATTCGTTTGCAACCCTAATTGATATTGGCATGTTGGCATTATATTTTGAATTAATTTTGGTTTTAGGTTGATTTTTGTGGCTATGCCATGAGTGTAAACAGGATGAGGTATTAATTGAACTTACATATAATAATTAGAACAATTTAGAAGAAAAGAACAATAGGCAAAGGTGTAATAATTCTTTAGAATATTTTGTAACTTTTTATTTTGGAGAGTTTTCAAGCTTAGATTTTATACATAAATTTTCAATTTTATTCTCTTTATTGTTACTCGTAAACCAATAAAATCATGTATGACAATTACATCATTGTTCTCTTTATTCTAGTTCTATCTGTCTTTGTTTTATTAGTTAATATTTAGGCATTTTGTTCACCCCATGTATTGTTGAATAAAATAGTTCAATTTGTTGACCATAAAGAGAAGAATAAGACATTTCATCATTAACTTAAAGTGGAAAAGATATGATTACAGCAAACATTAACCAAATGTGCACTTTAAAACTCGTATTATTTTGTCTAAGGACGAAAACAATTTTATTTGCTAGAGTGGGATGGTTGAGAAAAGCAATCATTTTTAATATTCTTAACGTTAACGAAATTTCTATTTGAATTGCTATTTTTAATAATTTTTATAGAGAATAATTGATATATATATATAAAAGAAAAGAATGATTAAAAAATATATTTATAAAAAAAGTAAATTTTTTTCCCTAAAAAATTGCAATCCAGACAAGGCCTAAGCCTTCTCATAGGACAAAAAATGCAAGGTAATTTTTTTCATTTAAAACAGCATGAAGAAAAAAAATTGATTTGCATACTGGATGATAAATTTTATAAAAGGACAATTTCGTCAGTCTATGTATCGAAGTTTGCATAAAACTGATTTGTTGCGCCTATTGTTTTTGTCGGCTAGGAGTCTATGTGGCGGTCCTTCTCATATTTCATCAGCATTTGAAGGTTGCAGAAAACCCACTCTCCTTTTGAGACGTGCAAAACACTCCGTACGTGAAACAAACGTTGAACCAGCAAAGTCATGCCAATTGCCAAGAGTTTTTTTTTCCATATATATATAACTTAAAAGTCATGCTTAGACTTGACTGATTCCAAAAACTTGGATTGCCATTTTTCTTCAAAAATTTTTTTACATTTTTAATGAACATATTTTTTATCACATTTTTACCCCACACACATCAAATTATTATAATATATTTTTATATAAAAATTTTCAGAAAATGACAATCCAAACGGGCTCATAGGACCAATGTAGTATAGAGTATAGTCCATGTAGACCTATGTTAGGACTAACATAATACTTCGTGTAGTACAGTACAAAATTTCCTTCATTTCCCGTAATTAAGGTAAAAACTGAATGTTTTAAAACTGCAGCATGAACCTCCGTATGATCGTGATAGGGAATTATTCCATGCCTAATAGCTAGTTTGGGAGATAAGATTTGAGCAGGAAAAAAAAAAGAAGGGAATAGATGTTTTCAACATTTGGGAGTTTTAGTGGAATAGAGAAGAAAAGAAAACAACTTATTTGGAAGGAGATAGAGACCAGCTACAGTTTAAAAAAATTTCATCCCAAATCGGGCAGAAAGCAAAGGAAAGTTGCAGAAACCCTACAAAAAAAATTTGAAATTGCTCATTCTATCCTTGAAAAGCTATTGAATGAGATTTTTATTGACCAATGTGTTCAAATTCATATCCTTTCTTTCATAAACTCCCAAATAATTTTTGGATAGCACAAATATCTCAAATAATATTTCGCTTGCATCATAAACACATTTCCCAACTCACCTTTTTATATTCCCAATTACATTTTTATCTCACATACATCACATCATAAAAAGTGTTACAGTAATTATTTCAAATAATACTTTATTCAAACAAACCCATCTCTTCTTTTTTTATCCTTTCTTTTCTCTCATAAGTTAACCTTTCTTTCTTTTCTATCCCCAACTCCCAAACTAGCTATAAATGTTTTCACTGTGAGTTAATGATTCCATTTGATGCACAATCCTATGCCAATTTTGTGTATGGCTCTAATTTTGTACTGAACACCTTCTTATGTTGGAGTACTAAACACCTTCTTATGTTGGAGTTGGAAAGCATGCCAGTAATGTTGTTAAATTCGGACCAAATAATGACTTAACTAAACTATTGGGTCATGAGTCAACTAGTTGGATCAATCATACCATTCTTAAAAATCTGCTGATGTCAACATGATATTGTAATTATTTTATATTATAAGTTTGAGAAATATTGAAATTAAGTTTTTAGTTATATTCTGACAACCATACAAAATGTTCCAAAAATATTAGACGTGCAATCAAATATACACCTAAAAATTATATATAAAAATGTAAATTCACAACTAAAACATGTCCATTCTCCAAAACTACTTGAAAAACAAAATTAATGCAAATTAGAATCACTGATACTAATTTGATAAGATTATAGAGATAAAAACTTCTTGATTTAGAAATCATTTAGGGAAACGAGTGATTGTGGCGTTTAAGTTAAGTGGTGGCGTTTTCTTATTCCTATTAATAAATCAAATTTTACAATTTAGGTAATTTAAATTATATTTGGGGAAAACAAGAAATAAAAGTTTGAGAATCGAATCAATCAGTCGAATCGGATAATTGATTTAATCGATTTTTGATGGTTTTAACTGACCTTTTTATCAATGTGATTTTATGTTACAAATCAATTCAGTAAGAAAACTGATTCACGAGAGTCTAATAACACTACAGACAAGAGACTAGTACATGCTAGGGGTTCGACAAGGATTAACATTATCAAAACGTTCTTAAGCACTTTCTCGAACTCGTCAAGTTTTCTTAAGAGTCTCTCTTGAACCAAAAATATAACACATAATTATTGGACTTATTAGACAATAATCAACATCCACAGCTGATGGTTTGAGCCCCTCTCATCTTGCTTTCTTCTCAAGTAGTATCGAACTCAATTGAGTCTGCACAAGACCAGCCAAGCCGAAGCCGTCTGCAAATAGACGTGGATGCAACTTATGGTATAGCATCGATTGGCATCCACGGAACTAATTCTATACCACATCCATTTGTGCAATTTCTAAAATCACATCGAGTTGGGCAATTCGACCGGGCAGGATTTAACATCCATTTAGTGGATCGATATTATTTATGTATAACCTAAGCACAAGTGTTTAGCAACAAGCATGTGTATTTGGATAAGAGATTATTTGAAAAAAAATTTATTTAAAATAACACTATAACACTTTTATGGTGTAATGTATACGAGATGAAAAAATGTAGTTCAAAATTAATAATATTTGATTTTTTTTTTTTTTTGGCAAATCGTGCTAACCAAACAGACCTTATGTTTGTATATTGTTCAGGAATATCTGATACTCTTTCGGAAAATTGTCGTGGTGACACATTTGAGAGACCCATTAAGTAGAATCATTATCAGAACAAAAGCCAGGGCTAAAAGCTCACAATAATGAACAAAACAATATGAAGAATTCTTATTTTTCAAAATGTAGCAAGATAGGAAGGCAAAAAGTAAGCGTAATCTTTACATACGCCATTGCCAGGGGGAAGTAACTTTGCTTTTGTTCATGCACCCATGCCCAGTCCAGACAGACAAATAAGGCAACGTCCTTTGTTATGTGAACCAATTCAATTCCCAGACTGCTACTCCAGTGCCAACGTTGATGCATCATTAAGACTAATAATAGCTTCAGAAGGAAGTGACCTCCCTAAATAGAGAATTATGGAGTACTATCTGACCTGATCTGTCACCAAGAACTTCCTTTCTTTAAGTCAGGTACGTGCATAATCATACTCACTAAACTTCCGCCCATCTTTTGCTGCATCAATGTGAACTGAACAAGATCACGACTTCAGAATCACTGGTTCAAATTTAACAACCAACGGTTTCAATTCTTCTGAAAGATAGAATCTCAACCAACCCTTATAGGAACTGTTACAATTATGGTTACGATTTTTGAATCTCCGATATGAATCCGATTAAAGTTTAAATTGATTCCGATTTTGGTTTCATTTCTTTTAGTTACATTTAAACATTTATTGTTATAAAATTGATTCTAAGAAAATATCACGTGCAAGGAGAAAGAAAATATGATGCAAATATTATTTTAAAAAAAATACCTCATTGTTAACTAGATTGGATTAGTCTTGAACTTATATTAGTTATGAAATATGGATTACTAATGAAATGAAATAGAACAATGAATTGTTAGTTTATCATTGGAGCTGCTTGTGTTGAATTTTTCTTGTGATAGTGAACTCTAAATTAGTCAGATAAGTTTAAGTAGCAAGTGTTTTTTTAGACGATTTGAATGGATCTTAAACTACCAGTTCCGATTCCGATTCAAGTTTTTGGAGGACTTGAACCTAAATCTAAACCCTTATTCATAGTTATGGTTCCAATTTTAGCTTTTAAAATCTGATTCCAGTTTAATGAAGTGCTGATTCGATTTCAATTCGATTTGAGTCAAATTTGAACCGTGATCACCGTAGCGTGAACTTCTCTTTTATAGGCACCCAAATGCAAGTATTTTGGGCTACGATTCCGTGTTAGAAGTTTGAAATGGCATATTTACTGTACAACATGCCCCCCTTAACAAAAGATAGCAATAGATTATGCCCAACATCACTGTTTTAGAAGGTCAAATTACCGCGATTTTGGAACGATGTATGTATGGAAGAGTGCTTCTGAGCCCGGCTCTCTGACCAACTGCTGCCTGGTGGGACTATTTGCTAAAGGAAACTCGACTAACAATTGTATGATTAGTGATAAGAAGAAAAAGCAAACGAGTATTGAGAAATTGAGAAGACATGAAACAAGAACAGTGATACTAAAGAATCCCTGGCTAGTTTGTGGCAAACAAACACAACATAAATGGCTAACAACTTTAGAGCCAACCAACATTTTTCAAGTTGGATTAAAGACTCAATTACAATATTCTGTCTTCCCATCTTTTCATATTGTTAGCTTTATTAGTCCACTGATGGAGTGATGATCATCATTAATAGTAACATCCATCCACCAAATTACAATTAATAGGTTAATTTGGCATTTGAAAATTGTAACTTACATCTAAATGTTTTTCAAAAGTCAATTAGTGTGTTTGGATTGCATAGTTTTGAAATAAAATAATTTACTTCACATATTCCAACCACCTTTAATTTTTATCTTCCCAATCACTTTTTTATCTCACATACATCACATCACAAAAAGTGTTACAGTAATTATCTCAAATAAATCATCCAAATAAACTCCTATCCAATTTACAATTTAGCATAAAACTTTTTGCAAGGTATCAATAAACATTTCCATGGACCCTCTCATCTTGCAACACAAATTTGTCCCTACGAGTTAAAAACACCATATTCCTAGATGATCTTTAGGACGTATCTGATAAGACACTTAACGGTATAGGAACACTTGAATATTATGTTCTTTCTTTGGAAAATCTAAGACGTGTGGATTATGGATCATCAAATCTAATGGTTTATGGCGAAACATCTATATATGCACAATCATCTACTGGAATATCTAAATCCAATCAACAGATAAAATCACAATACAAACAAAGTACCGGAGTTTGGATTGCATTTTTTTGGATTTTTTGTAGAAAAATTATTATAGCAATTTGATATATGTGAGGTAAAAAGGTGATAGCGAAATGTGTTCACAAAAAACATAGCAATTTTTGGCTGTCCAAACACCCCCTAAGGATTTTCCCAGTCTCACCGGAAACTCCAGCTTCCCTTCTTTTTAGCTACATGAATTATGATCATGTAAAGAAATGACTGAAGCATACAAGTTTTTAACATTGTTCAACATGGCAACGTTCAGCTTAAAGACCTCCCTACAAGTACTATTCCCAGAAGGAGTGCAATACAGCCAAGAAGGAATCCAAAAGCAGATATGAAACATAGTGTTGCAATAAATTACAGAAGCTAAACATAGTGTTGCAATCAATTACTGAAGCTCCAGGATTGTCAGATTTCTGGAAGAATTCCAATGCTGAATAAATAACTTCATAACCTTCACAAGTTAAATGCCTTAATCCATACACCAGCTGAACTGTGAGTTTGCTTTTCCACAAACGTATTGCATCCCAAGTAAGTCGGGATCAGCAACCACCAAACAGATTTAGGTTGAGGGAGGCTTTTACGGTGGATTAGAACCCAGAAAACCAAGCTGATCGGTTAACAAATCCAAATCTTCTAGATCTTCTCCTTCACCACCACGCAAACCTATGTCATTTTCAATGCCCTCATGAATCAATCCATCCCAAAATCCATCATCAAATGAGTCGTCTTCCTTTCCAACATACTCTTCCTCCAAATTCATTGGAGGTGGAGTTGGCTCTTGCATGTTTATTGCAAGTGTGTTCAGCTCAAAATCGGTAAGTCCAGTCAGGTCATGACCATAATCCTGACATTCTAGTTTGACATAATCGTTAACTTCTTCCCCTTCTCGACCAAATTCTCCTACACCAACACTAAAGCTAGGACCTTTATCGATTGGCCTCCTCCTTTTGTTGCCAATTGCTTCCTCAAGTTCTTTCCTTTTGTCCTTCTGTTGGACTAACTGCTCAAGGATTCTAGGATTCTGAATTGCTCTAGCCAAGAATGTCATCATCTGCTGCTGTTTATTCTCAGTTCCTCGTAGTCTTTGCTCCATTGTTTTAAGGTAGGCTTTAGTATTCTGTTGTTGCTGTCTAAGCCTTACTAGTTCCAGCATTAGCACCTGCTTGTCACGCCTCAACCGATCAACTTCAACATCTAATCCAAACCTTCCCACTTCAAGACAAGACTCTAAATTTGGGTTGGAAGATTGGAGATGGGGAGGTGTCTTTCTTCGCCTAATATTTCTCAAAAGATGCCTTTGCCCCCTTAAGAACCCTTCACTAGCAAACTCCCATTTTTCTGCATCAACCTTTCTAAAACCCTGCACAATCGAAAGTACTACCAGTCTTTCACATTATATAACCATAGGGAAACATGTACCTGTCGTTACAGTACTTTGAGAACCATATAAGAAATAAAGGCCATAAACTTAATTTAATATCTTGGGATTATTGTACAGAAAACCAAATAAAATTTGAAGCGTTACTCAATGACAATATTTACATGTTACAAATGAAGAGTGATTAGTAGAACATGTAACATATGATTTCCGCATATAATTTAGCCTACTACTACTACTCCTTAAAGCCATTGCGCAAACAAAAGGAATACATTGAAGAAGATTGCAAGCATTAAAAGGTGAAACTATTAGAGGTGCAATTTATACCACAAATCTTGAAATTGAAGCCCAAGATTACCGCATTTCAAACTAAGATGCCTAATGAACACGAATAAATAAGGGAAGTAAATAAAATATCTTGAGCAAATCTATATATCTAACTTCATAATTTAAGAACACATTGTAGACAAGTCAAAAATGAGAGAAAATCCTTCAGCTAGTAATTAAGAGAAGACTCACATAAGTGTTGAGCTGCCTGACAAAGCTTGAGAAATTGTTATGCTTGAAGTACCTAGGAAGAAGGTTCATAGCAAATGTCTGTGGATCCCAAACAATAAAACTGTTGTTACCTTTACTCCAACAGACAATATGATCGGTGCTTGGATCATCCACAAGGTCATAAGTCTTAGTGAGAAATGGTGGAGGGCCAGACTCGTGAAGCCCCTCCATTGGCTGAGGAGTGGCCGAAGAAAAAGTCTCATCTGAATACCATGAACTAGATCCAGCAGGAAACTCCTCCTTCACTGATGAACCTAAAGGATTCATACCTGGATTCCACTGACCAGACCAAAAAAGGAAACCCTTTCTGGGATTAGCTAACGACACCAAAACCTACCAGGGTCAGCCTTGTTTTTAACTATAGATGGATGGTTTGGTAGATTTGTCTTGAGAGCAGTAGTTGAAGCAAGTCACAAAGAAATACTACCCCTAAACAGTAACTACTTGGTAATCCGATGTTCCTTTTCAAGGGCATAGATCTTTAGCTGTTTTCCTAATACTGAGCTCCACCTCCTCAAGAGAGAAGGAAGAAAAGAAAATGAAAAATAGTAGTAGCAAGAAAGAAGAAAAAAGAATATTAAAGAGAGAAAATGGTTTTTGGAAGATAATTTACGTGCAAGTTAAGGAGAAGATTGGGAGGTTAACTGCAAATCAAGGAGGCAACAATGAGGAAGTCCAAGAGAGTTGGAGAAGACAAGCTTTGGAGACCATGCTTCAATGGAAGCAAAGAAACGGGGGTGGAGGAAAACAATAGGGTAGAAGACATGAATGCTGGGTGGAAAGTTTTATTTCATTGTCATAGGGCTGATATAAAGAAGGGTCCTTTCATCTTATTAAGTCATTATTGGTTCATAGTAGCAGTTACTATTAGGAATAAAAGAAAGGTCATTTTATTTTATTGCTTTTCAGTATTATTCACCACTTTTGTCACTTTGGACGGGTGGAAAGTCTACATGATGCATAAACAAGAATAAAATGGTGTTGAGATATTTTCAAGTCCCCACACCACCCAATGCCCTTTCTTCTTTTGGGAGGGCCTTGAACTTTTACAGGTTTCACTGGTAAATCCATTGCTGCTGCTACTCTTTTGTTAAAGGAAAGTTTTTCTGTACGTGTTTCCACGTGTTGGAGGGGAATCGTCCTTCCAATATACCAAATCAGAGTACAGAATT
The DNA here is from genome assembly GCF_003713205.1 of Coffea eugenioides. Lineage (NCBI taxonomy): Eukaryota > Viridiplantae > Streptophyta > Magnoliopsida > Gentianales > Rubiaceae > Coffea > Coffea eugenioides. The sequence continues at coordinate 12,799 of NW_020863667.1, forward strand.
GCATATGAATAAGACACGAGAATTGCATATGAAAAGACACGTTTTTAACCTAAATTTTCCCTTATCCAATCTCGTTGGCCAAATGACCACGGCCACCGGTTGAGATCTGATTGGTAATTCAGCTTTAGAAATGTAGAAGAAGTTGATAGTTTATCCTGTGAGTTGTACATGTGTTCCAAGGTGGTATCTTCGGAACGAAAACTTCCCTTTCTTTTGTGCTCTTTTTGGTGGGGATCATTGCTATGGTTGAACGAGCATTCTCATTTCGGTGGAAAGGTTTGATTTCAGAATTTTCTACTTACAATCCTTTTTTCCTCAACATTCAACCAAATCTGCCCTCCAAGAGAAGCATTATCAATTACTTGTTTTTATCATAAATTTCAGTAAGAATTTACTCAAGAAAGGTTTTCATACAACTAACATAATTCACAATTCAGTATGTACACTATCACGATTAGATAAATTACATAATTTTTGAGTTTTAAATTCAAATTTTATACATGTATCATATATCTAATGATGATAGTGTATACATTGATAATGTATATAAAATTAATCCTAAACTAAAACTCTTCATGATAAATTTCGTGAATTATTTACCAAAGCCCTTATGAGTTGGTCCACCATTGTGCTTCGTAATATTGATTTCGTATGGCATTACAACAAGTGTTGGAGCAAAGTGATATTAAAAGGAATTCGCTAAATGTCTAGAACTTACACGAAAGACGGAGATAGAGACGTGGCAGGTGATGGAGTAGAGTCCCGACATCTCGTTTCTTCCCCTTCTTTTGTGCAATTTAATTTTCAAATGGGACCAGAATGCAACTGTTTTTTTTTTTTAACAAAAAAGGGAATTCGATTGTTTATAATTCATATTATATACTGTAAACAACAACGACGGGAAAGAAAATAAATATATCTCTGTTTGGATGGGAGTGTTTTTCAAAAACTAATTTTTCAAATACAATAAATTTTTTTAAAAAATACTCTAAAAGGTAATCTAAAAATTAGTGTAAATTTTTTTAAAATTTTAAAAAATATTTCAAAATATAATCTAGAAACTCTTTTACTCTTAAATATTCCAAAATATTTTTTAAAAATATCCCAAAATATACTCTAAAAACCCTGCTATAACAAAATTTTTCTAAAATACCCCCAAAAAGAGCTAGTCCACACGAAACAATAGATGTCCTATAACCTAATCTAGCCTAGTCTAAGGGGAAGGGGAGGGGGTTCGATGTGAGTACAGACTCCATCGATGAAGGTCAATTAAGACCGCCACAAATTGTGGGAGGCAGGGATTGAACCCCTGACCTCCAGCATCACCTTTAATGGTGATGACCACTGGACCAAATGGCCAGTGGCCCTCACGAATACGCGGACTTCAGTTAAGTAGGAGTACTTCGTACGCTGAAAATAGTAAGGTCGGTTAGTTTGGCCACATTCCCAACAAGCTTTCCATGGAAAATATCTTTGATGCCATGGATCTGCTTACCTTAAATAATAAATATTAGGTATTTTAATCATTAATCAAGATCTTAATGATGACACTATAAATCCTTAATGATAGGGTCCACCATCCTTGACGTATTCAAGGCTCTAATGGAACATCCAGATCTTACTAGATGATTAAATAATGAGTTTGTTTGGACTGAGTTTATTTGGTTTGCAAAATTTATTCTCACAAATCCCAACCACCTTTTTATCTTCCCAATCACCTTTTTATCTCACATACATCACATCATAAAAAGTGCTACAGTAAATATCTCAAATAAATCATCCAAATAAACTCTTATCCAAACAAACTGAATAATTAATAATCAACTCAGACATCATTATTCAAAGCATGTTTTAAGACTATGGAAGCAACAAATGCACAGTCATGGTATTCTAATACCAAAATAATAATGTTACATTCTCAAAACATTCAAACACGTAAAAAGAAATTTTAGACAGCTCTAGCCAATTTGGATTTTGATTATGCAGCCCAAAACAACACAATCTTTTTAGTTTTACGCATGGTCCTTAGGCTACATTAATTTTATTTTTTTTGGGGGGCTAAAGGAAGTTTCGAGGAAACAATTTGTTAGCCAACATGAAACGCCATTAACACTTAAAATCATATTTCCATGTAATCAGAAACCTCATAATTACCTAACAAATGTTTTTTCTAGGTGAGCCCGAATTTTGTAAATCCTCTTTTTTAAAATGTAAGAGTAGTAATAATTAAGGAGCGAAGAAAAGAAAGAACGATTAAAAGCCAATATCTCTTTTTAAGTTTTAAAATCTCAATTTTAACCATTAGACTAAAGCGGGCAGATTTTGTAACCCCTTTACCCATTCTCTTCGTTTTGGTAAATAAAGTGTGACAAAATCCACGATAAGTTACTTGGTCCAAGTCTACATTTCTGATTTCTACCAAGACAAACGGCAAAAGACACGACAAGAAGGTTAGATGATTGTAATTGGGTAGCCCGTGCCAAAGACAGTGGTATATTATTGCTAAGAATATGAGGCCTTCCCTGCGGGTCACAAACATCTGCAAGTATATCACTAGTCTGCTGTATGATCCAAGAGTGGCACAGCCCACCCAATGATATCGATATCGGTTGCCTACCAAATACTTAGTCGTAGGAAGTATCTGACCCACCTAGATCACTCAATACACGCGTTACCACATCCAGCCGTTGAAACTAGGCCTGTCAATGGGTCGGGTCTAGACCCGGATCCGGACCGGATCCGGATCCGGATCCGTTTTGTCAAACAAAAAACGGGTCGGATACGGAATATAGTATTCCGACCCGTATTAGACCCGGATCCGGATATAAATGAATTAATAATTTAAAATATATATATTTATCAATATAATTTGATTAGGGTGATGTATTTTAATAAAGTTAATTTGATTTCTTTTCTTATTTGGTTTTTTCTTTGCATTAGTTAGAAATTAGTTTACAAATATATTTTTTTCTCATTTTTATTAGAAATTATAAATTTTGGTAAATTTGTTCGGGTAGACCCGGATTCGGATCCGGGACACGCCGGATCCGGATCCGGAACATAGAATAAAAGACCCGTCGGGTAAACGGGTCGGATCCGGATCCGCATAGTAATTCGGGTCCGGGTCCGGAATAATGAATTCCGACCCGGACCCGGCCCGTTGACAGCCCTGGTTGAAACAAAGTTCCAGCTGATTAAATAGGACACCAATATATTAAACTAATACGAACAACAAAAGGGCAAAAAAAGGGCTTACTTTATATGGGTTTCCGGATGGATGTAGAACAAAAGATCCCAGACAAAACATGATCTCCTAACATCAATTCAGAAGTTGTAGCAGGGTGGAAAAGGGCAGGAAGCATATTATACATATAGTCAGTTTTACCAATATAGGATCCACCATTGCAACTCGCATATACACAACAAAAGAACACACCATTTAAGAGGGGCTGATAAAGCAGGCAAGCACAACACAGTTTTCCATCTTTTCTTATACATCATCTTAAACGATTACAGGCAATTAAAAGCAAAGCAAAGCAACAAGCCAGCAGGAAGTATCATTCAATCCAATTTATTTGATAGCTATTATAATAAGCTTCACTTGTCATACTGTAGATGCGTTTTTAAGCTGCAGCGTCAACTGCCTGACCTGCAGCTTCCTTCTGCCCAAATGTTTCAACATATGCTTTCCTGCATACAATGACCCCCTTCTTAGAATAACAGACCATAACTTTCCACTTCTATTTTCCAGGTTATATTTACTATTTAGATTTCTTTTAGAGTTCGGACCATGGCAACAATAAATATGTGGAGAAGCAAAGAGCTTCAAGCTAAGTAGAAGACATACCTTGCAGGAAGATGGTCATGCGGGCGATTAAAGGGCGTCCAAACCGGATCGCCAACAAAAAGCCGCATTGCCTACAAAACAACAACAATGTGATTTAATTAAGAAATAATTTCCATGAATCGTTTCCATAATAACCAAACAATGTGGGTATATGATTTGATCACAGAAAAACTAAATAACAATAATGAACAACACACATCAATTGAGCAACCAATCCATACTCAGGCCCAAATGAAAAAAAAGAACAGTTGTACAACATTGTACTTTTTGTCTAACACAGGCTTATTTGTATTGCACACAAGTACCTTGATGTAGTTGTCAGAATCAAGAGTAAAGCGGTGATAAATCCCAGCTGGAAGGACAATCATGGCTCCTTTCTTTACCCAGATGCGGATCCATTCATCATTATGATCCCGAGCATCAAAGTAACCTTCACCAGACAAAAATTTAAGGCCATAGACCAGTTTGAGAAAGTAAGATAACAGAGTCAAATTACTGTTCATTAACATACCACTCCCTGCAACGCAGTAGCGGATCTCCTCATCAGTGTGAAGATGTTCTTCAAAGAAGTTTTTGATCTTCTCCTCATAATTGGGTAATTTCTCAGGGCAAACCTCGCAGAAGTCCTGAAAAGGTGTTTGGATCCCATTATACTCAACTTACCAGTCAAGACAAAGTTCAACTGACAAAGATAATAAATGTATGCCACTTTGATTGACGCTTCTTCATACCATGTATGAATATCCACGGGCGTCACGGATTTTCTTCAACTCTTCATCATTTTCATACTTATCAGCATCCAATCGCCAGCTGAGTACTCCGAGTTCTGGAAAATTGAGAACACTGGATCAGAGAATAAGACAAGGTAACTCAATATGCATTTAAATAAGTTCAGAGGCTCAACAGAGAGAAAAAAGCAAAAGATGACACTCAAGACACGTTTAATTAGAGGCTAGACAGAGAGAAAGCAATTCACGGATAATTCAAATGGTCTTGCACAGACAATTAACTTCACTACAGGCATAATGTGAATGTGTAACAAATTTTATCAAGAACCAGGACGCTTGTATATTGTCAATAACAGAGGAAAAAAAAAAGGACAGTCAATAACTAGCTTTGTTCCAACAGAAGCCCTTCATAGATTGAGAATAATCCTGGCTAGTATCCAATGTATATACCTGCAAGTTTATCCAGAGAGACAAACTCCTTTGGCTCACGGTGGTGGGGAAGTCTCTGGTCCTCATCGCTGTCATCCATATACCATGCCTGTATCACTTCCTCCCTGTCATCCTACAATACAAAAAATAGATGAAATGATCCAATATTTTCCCGTCAAGAAACACACCTTTCTCAACGGGAATCAGGAACTAAACGACACAGAAATTTCAATGGGTCAATTGCACTCATGAAGCAAACATAGTACTAAAATATGCCTCTCCTCTTTTAGCTATGTACATGAAGCAAGACGATTTAAGAACTTCTTTTCCCAACTGGAACACCAGATAACATAAGATTATGTATTCCACATTGTGTAGCTTATGATGTGTTCCCTAGTTATTCAAATTACTAGAACCTAAAACGAGAATTAAGAGCTGGATAAAGCCTAGTCACAAATTTAGTCCACACACATAGATGTGAGATAGTAACTATTCAACAGAAAATACAGAAAGCAAGATACACAAATGCCAAAATCCATTTACAGAAACTGCAACTAATCCCTCTAATTGCACCTATATCACCAGTAAGTCCTGTGAAATCCAAGAAACAGGCCAAAACACACCCGACAAGAATAGTTTCTGCAGTAGTTCCAGTTCCAAATCATAGTTTGGATGCACAAGAATAGTAAACTAGTTCTATTCCCGACAATTATCCCATTGGGAACACCATACCTAGATCGAAAAAACCTAAAAGTAAAACTTCCAATCCCTCAAAAGCCAAGAACAACTGGTAAAAGAACACACCATTGAATGCCCCTATAATCCAAAGCCACCAAACTTCCTCTCTAAATTCAATCTTCACAAAAGCAAAATAATCAGCTTTATTTTCTTCCAGAAAAAGAAAAAAGCGGAACCACTCTTATTTCCTTCATCTTCTTCCTGCAGTCTTTGATATCAATCTATCAACAAGATGTAGTCTTTCCCTCAATTAAATATCAATTCTCTTAAGAATCACACTCATAAATGCAAGCTATTTCAATCTGTATTATAACACAAAATAAACTGAAATACCTTTGTAAGAGAACCTGAGCATAGCATCCAAAATAAACTGAAAAAAATTACGCAATTTCACGATAACGGATTCATCTAATCCAAACCAAAATCTTCCGCATGCAATTCGGATAAAGTAGTATGATAAATTCAGGGAAACACATAGAAAATAGTCAGCGGGATATCATACCTTTGTAAGAGAACCCATTTTTTGCTTCTTTTTTTTTTTCCTTTCCACAGGTCAGCTCTTTATCCTCAGGTCTGAATGGAATTTTTTCCGCGATTGAGCTTCGGAACCACGCCGAATTTATAAACATCGTGCCCAATATGTCCTTGACTTTGAAACTTAAATTACGATAATGCCCTCGTTCTGGAATGGAAGGAATTTGACCAGATTAATTGAATTTCTAAAGCTGACTCGACAGAAGGAGGGGTATTTTAGTATTCTCAAGTGCAGAAATCAAAGAATTTCTCTTTTTCCTAAAATCTGGACATGCATCTGGCCTCAATTACTTGTGGCCTGGCTTACGAAATTGACTATAATTGTCTGTTTGACTCTGTTTGTTTGTTGAATTTTGCCAAATTTTTTGTTTCCATCATACCACGTTTTCAGCAACTTGTTTGTGTCAGGGGTACATTACATTACATAAAAAAGTACTGCACTATTTTCTAAAAATATTTTTCCCCTATTTTCATAGCCGATTAGATAGCACAAAAAATATAACCCAAAAAAATTTATTTCAGCTTAACATTGTAGTAAAAGGCAAAAATACCAAAGATCATGAAAGAATGCTTATGCAACCAACAAATGGTAGTATAGTGCATTGGTTTGCTTTATTACTCTCCTGGGGTACTCTAATGCAGAGTGGAGATAGCAGCAATCTGAGGTGCTTATTTATAGAGGCATGCCTTAAGTCGGTGTAACATTCTCGAAGACCATGAATCTTCTGTTGTTAAATTCATATTCTATTGGCAACTTGTTTATTATAGCATTTGCAGATCTTTGAATTCTAGCGCACTCCTGTGAAGCGAAAGAAGATACTAGAGAAGTTCTAGAGATGAAGACGCTAGAGAAGTTTGGATATTTTGGTCCGTGGTTGGCACCAACATGCCCTAGCAAACCTCGAGTAAACCAAGAAAAACGGAAAAATGCATTCTTCCCGTCTTGCAAAATAATTTTTTTCGTCCCTTGTAGACACCAAATTTTTGGTGTTTTATTATTTATTTATTTATTTACTATTCGTTTTATTTGTTCTATTTTTATTTGTCATATTTAGTTTTATTTACATTTAGTTTTAGTTATTTTAACCATCTTAGCTAGAAGTTCTCAAAGGGAAAAGAAAAGTGTTCCAAAAAATGTGTTTTATGTCTTTTAAAATCAATCTTTTAGCATCTTACTTATTTTTGTTAAGTTATTTTGAAAAAAAAAGGAAAAGAAGGAAAACAATGAAAAATGGAAAATGGAAAAGGAAAAAAAATGAAAAATGGAAGATTGAAAGTGGCATTTTGTTATTTCTAGTTTTATTTTTGTTTATTCAATCCAATGTTAATTAAGTTATTTTTGTTTTTATTATTATTAGTATTATTGTTATCAAATTTGTTTGATTAAATCGGTTAGTTGTTAAGTTAAAAAAAAAAAAATAATATATAGTAGCGGCCTGCAAGCTGCGTCAAGGATTTGCAAGGAAGGACTGGGGAGCCTGGGCTGCAAATAGGTAAGAAAGGACTGTAGGTTAGAGGAGGGGGGCTTCATATAAATAGAAAAGGAGGGAGCAGCCGCCAAGGAGAAAAGGATCGACGGCTGCAAAATCTGGAGGAAGAACGAAAGAAAACAAAAAACCAGGGAGCTTCATCGGGGGAGAGAAGAATCTGAACAAAAGAAAAACTGCAGGGAAAAAAGAACAGCCGCACCGAGAGCTAAGAGTGAGCAAGAAGGGTGACGGGAAGAGAGGTAAGGATTGACGGCTGCTAGAAGGGAAAACAAAAACACAGAAGGCTACGGGGGTTTCTAGAGAGCAAGAGAGTAGGCGGCGGCTGCATAAGGGATAGAGAGAAACTAGAAAAGTGACGGGAAATCTGCAAAAGAAAGGGAGGTTTCGGCAGTAGAGAAATCAGAAGCAAGAGCCTTCCGAACTTGAATCTCGCCCCTCGCCATCGTTGTCAACCTCCTCCTTCGCCGCAACAGCTGCATCGACTGCTAAGAAGAAGCTATCAACTGGCGCAACCACCAAAGCTGCTGTCTCTCGCTCCAAGTCAGTTACTGCAGCGGTTAAACAGACGCCGAAGCTAAAGCTGAAGACGATGTCCTCAACACCACAGCTCCTGCCCTCACCAAACCTGATGAGGACCACGACCATGACAGCGACATCCAGGAAGAGAGCTGGAAAAAGTTGAGGAAAACCACGAAGAGAGAGAGAGGGTCGGGGGAAGACAGAAAACAGCAAAGGAAAAAGGAAAAAACCTACGGGCTGAGGGCTTTTGAAAGAAAACAAAGAGAGGACTGGGCGGCTGAGAGTTTGAGAGCCTCGAGAGAGTTGAGGGCCGCGAGGTTGGAGAGCCAAAGGAGATCGAGGGACGGCTGCAAAAACAGAGACGGAGAGAAGTGGACGGCGGGTAGAACAAAACAAGAGAAAAAGGGAGTTGGGGGTGACGGCTAGAATCTGAGTTGGCAGCTTGGAAAAGAAAAACCTACGGGCAAGGGGAGGAAAAGCTATGCTAGAAATGGGCTGGTTGAGGAAGAAAAAGAAAACAGAAAGTAAGGGCAGTCTGTAAAGGTCGGCGACCAAAGGAAAAGAACGGAACCGAGAGCTGAGTTTTGGAGGAGAGAATCAGAGAATCTAAAGGCAAGAGGGTTGCGGCTAGGAAAAGAGGTCGTGAGAACGAGGGAGAGTCTTACGACGGCCATCACCCACACAGAGAACCCTCCCGCGACAAACATCACTGGAAGAACCTTGCAGCAACGAAGCTTTCTGGGCTTTTGTTCCAGAAAATCCATACGACTTCCTCAGAACACTTCACCTCCATTGGACTGCGCTGGATTCATCAGGTGACCTTAGCCTTTTTCCTGTTGATTTTGTACAACTCGTGTGAAGATTCAAGCTTAGTAAACGAAGGTTTTATGTCATTCACTGTTTTGTTTGTCAGTATGTGGTTTGAGATGCCCGTCCTGTTGCATGTGATTAAGATGATGTTTAAATGGCGAGTCTTGGTTAGATTTCAGGTTGCATAATTGGTTTTTGCTTGGTTTGAATCGTGGGTGTGTGTTGGCAGCGTTTTTTAATTGATGAAAACCCAGAAATTTGAAACAATGAATGAATCTGGGCTGCTTAATGGTTTCAGTTGCAGAATGCTTTCTTCACGGTTTTGCTGTTTTTATGTTCAGTTTCTGGAAGTAGATCTTTTGGGAATAAATGGTTGCTTTGACACTAACCACAAGAGTAGGAAGCTATAATATTGGGGCTCGGTGGATAAACCCATAAGTTTCATTCCCAGCACTGCGTATAATCATCTTTGGTTTGCATAAGAAAGCTACAGAAGTTTTTGTTCTTCAAAGCGAGCATGTTTGCAGATCATGTTTATTGCATACTTTAGTTCAAGGGCCTGTTTTATTCTCCTTTTGCCTTCGTTTGTAAGCCTTTGCATTGTGTGCTTGAGTATGTGAAGATGTGTTGGGTCTTTGGCATGAATGTTTGTCTCAGCCGAATGAGTTGAAGCTGCGGAATTGCAGCAGAAAAATGCAGCGTCTTGCACTTCTTGCTATTTCTTCCTTGTGACTGCAGTTTGTTACTTATCGAATGTCCAGTAATTGTGTATTAGTGGTTTGAGATGTTGAAATGTGAATTGCTTAAGATGATGAATTGGAAAGAAAACAGCTTTTTGAAGAGAATCTGCATTTTTGTATGATCTAAATTCAATTATCTTGTTGTAGAAAGCCATCAGCAGAAATGTTTGTTGTAGAATGTTTCTCACGCCACTTTTGCATGAATTTGCATGATCTCTCTCTCTAAGTTTTCCTGTCAGTTGGGATGTCGAAGTTATGGGTTGTATTGCTGACTTTAAAGCTGAGATGTTGAAGCCTTGGTTGAGTTTCTTTGATTGTCAATGAGCTGCAAAATTGCAAAAAGAAGAAATCAGCAGAAACAAAGAAAGTGCCGTTGCATGCATGAAATGTTCTTCTAAAATTGTACTTTGGCCCCCCAAGTTTCCCCTTGTCCTACTATGGCCCAACCAATTGAATAATGTCATCAATTTGGTCCTTCGTAGTTTTAATTTTTGCAATTTCATTGCTTGCTTTGCTTCAATTAACTACCATGTTTTGTCAATTGCACTTAAGTCATGACGTTAGGGGCTTTATGACCAAGTGAGCTTGGGTTTGCCTATTTCCTTTAATTTTCCCAAATAAATTGGTACCTTGACCATTTCTTTTATTTTGGAGGATAAATAAGTGATTTCACTTCATTGGGCTCCGATTGCAAGGGAGGTACACTCTATCCCTCACTCGCACTTTATTTTTCCTACGTGCTCCTATGTGTTATGTGAATATGCCTGTCTACTTCGCTTTCCTTACCTCCCTGCGTGCATTTACTTGCTTTTTACTTTTATTTAAGTTTTTATGGGGTATGTGTACACCTCTTGGCTTGTAATAGATAGCGCTCGGAGAGCATCTGGTCCATTCACCCTTTCCCTTTTATGCTTTTATGGGGTATGTGTACACCTCTTGGCTTGTAATAGATAGCGCTCGGAGAGCATCTGGTCCATTTCCCCTTCCCCTTGGTTGCTTGTTTTTGTTGCTACATGTTTAATTGCTTTAGTAGGCTCTTGCATCTAGTCGAGCATGCTAAGTGCTACGTGCTACGTGTTTACGAGCGTTTTGGCATGTCTACTTGCTTTCATAAACATGAATGAATGGAATGGATGAATGTACGTTTCCGCTAGTCCAACGCTAGTCGGAATTCATAGAATGGGCTAGTCCAACGCTAGACCCTTAGGGATTCCCCCTCATTAGCATATCATTTGCTTGTTCACCACATATCATGCATTTTTCTTAGTTTTATCACTTGGCATGCTCCTCGAACCCCCTTTCCCTTCATTTTAGGATTTTTGCATATCATGATAGTTGTAGGGTCCATTTGCTTGAGGGTCCCCTTCCGATAAGGGAAACGAGCGAGTGTGGCTACTCGATAGCCTTAGCACGCTAGTTTCGCCTTCTAATCAAAGGAAAAATCAAGTCACGATTTAGGTCTCCCCGTACCCAATATGCATGAATTCCCAAGGCTCATGCATTCTCAATCCACTCTATCATTACACTTTCACTTTTGTCTCATTTGCACACATGTACCTTTTTATCACCTTCACTTGCACACGAACACTTTTTTGTCTCCACTTGCACACGAACCCTTTTATCTACACTTGCACACGAGCATTTTATCTTCACTCGCACACGAGTACTTTCATCTACATTTGCACACCTTCACTCTTATCTTATTACTTTTATCATTTTTCTCACTTCACACAAACTCACACTTTCACATGGCATGCATTCCACTCATTTTTCACGTCATTTAGGTTTAGGTGTGACCTCTCCAAAAGGATCATTATTGGGCTTCACAATTAATGTGATTGGCACCACTCAACCTTTGAAGAGAAATTTCCCCCAATCCCCCTAGGTCTAGGTTTTTGCATTCATATAGACATATCCAATACGCGATACATACCTTGGGTAGAAAAATTAGGAAAAATTGGTTTGAGTCGCGCAACTAGCCTTGGCTAGGTCAAAGGGGTGCCTTGGATTCTATCCTTGCCTTCCCCTTTGTCAAACGTGACCCCCGAACCTTTTTCTTTGGCTTACGTGGACTAGGAGTCGTTTTAAAAAGGGTTTTGCTACTTTGTCTTTAAAAAACACTTTTTGGGTGACTTGGTACACCCCAAATCTATACCAAGTGGCGACTCCGTTTTCATATTTAAAAAACCCTTTTTAAAATTTCATTTGGCCAAATCGTCGCTTTCCAAAGTCCCATGGCCTTTTTACTTTTCATTTTGCACACGTTCACACGACACTACACATCACACACATTCACACACGATCGAAAAGTGGGGCGCGACAGTTGGCGACTCCACTGGGGACTTCCTAAGTGGGTCCAAGCATTTGACTTAGCCATTCGTTTCCTTTTTCTACCCTTTTTATGCATTGCACTTGGATATTAGGCTTGCATTTTCCATTTTTAGGGCCTTTTGCCTCGCGCGCGTATCAAACTTTTCCCTCACTCACGTATGTGTGATTGGTTGATTGGATGTATGTTTATTTAGTTATCTCGCGCTTGCATTGCATTTGGGAGGGGGCGTGTCACCTTTAGAGCCTCACGTTGGTTCTCAACCCCTTCCCTCAAAATAGGGGAGCACTTCATACGTGCACGTTTACTTGCTTTTATCCCATTTTATTTTGTTTTTCGTGGGCGTTTCCCACACCGCCTTGTAGGATTAGGATCGATTGCCTTGGGTAGGCGGCTGGTGTGCTCTGCGCCCATAGCGCTACCTAAGGGATCACTCGAGCCACCGATCGAAGGCCCTGGGAGTGATGACCCTTCGCCTTTAGGTCTGAAGGCTTGGGAGCCGAAGCTTTATCGAGTCTAGGCATTAGTGAACCCCAGCCTCATGCATCCATATTAGCATTTTCCTAGGCTAGAGTCAGCCTTACCCTATTTTAAGCACATTAGGCACGAGGGAAGGGGTTCCACCCCTTTTACTTGCTTTATTGTATTTCTTTTCTTAATTGCTCCCAATGTATTATGTGTACTATCAATTGCACTAACCATTCTTTTGTTTTCCTGGCTTGCATTCATATGCCTTAGCAATAAGAGGCCCTTTTGGCACTCTTTTAGTGGCTCACCCACTAGATAGCTCACATGTCTAAATTTCAGTCTTTGCACTTACTTTTCAGTAAATACATTTCATGTTTAGACCTTTTCCCCCCGTTGCATTATTTATGTCCTTTAGACCATATTTGTCACATATTTACATCGCTTTAATAAATGGCATCATGCATAAACCCTAGAAAGGGAATGCCATTTAGGGGATCCCGTGTTAGGAATAAACCACCCCATGTCTCGGATATATAATCCAAATGAGACTTGCACGTTTACCTTTCTCGTACCATCCGAAGGGGTAGTGCACAAGGTAAGGTAGGATCCGATCATTTTCATGGAGTGATCTTTGGAATATAAGCATCTAATAATCACTTTTTGGCCATTTTATCAAAGTTGGTAAAAATCCCTTGCGTAAAAGGACATTAATTCGAAGAAAATTCACAAATGATTCCTCATTGTTGAGACGATAAATATAGAGGCCAAATTTTGATTTTAGAGGCTCATAGACCAAGGCATTGTAATGATTTCTTGAAACCACCCAGTGGGCGAATAATTCAATCGATTTTTGAACAAATCATCCATCTTATCCAATCCATTTTTTTTTCAATTCATTCAATTTTAGTACAATCTAATCATTTTTGAATAAATTCATTTCATCCAATTCATTTGACCAATTTACCCTTTTTAGGGTTATTTGGTCGATTTTGAATAAATCGTCAATTCATTTGACCAATTTACCCTTTTTAGGGTCTTTTGACCAATTTACCCTTTTTAGGGTCATTCGGTCGCTTTTGAATAAATTAACAATTCAATTGACCAAATTACCCTTTTTAGGGTCTTTTGACCAATTTACCCTTTTTAGGGTCATTCGGCCGATTTTTGAATAAATCCCTAATTCAATTTCATTCATTTGACCAATTTACCCATTTTTAGGGCAACCGAGCCGATTTTGAATAACTCAAGTTTCGTTCAATCTGTTTGATCAATTTACCCTTTTTAGGGTGATCTGATTAATTTTGGATAAATTTCATTCAATTCATTTGACCTGTTTCCCTTTTTAGGGTAATTTGGTCAATTGTAAATAAATTGTCAATTTCATTCAACCCATTTGCCCTATTAGGGTTTCATTGTCAAATTCCAAATTGGGAAATCTAGTCAATTTTGAAGAAAACCGTCCATTGCATCCAATCACTTGATCAATTAGGGTTTTGACCCGTAATTCACTGAGAAATTTTATCAACGAATTCCAATCTCTTTGATAGGAGTTCGTCAAGGTCAAACCCATGCGTTTGCAAGTCAAAGGTGATCAATCTATTCGGACGTTGTCCTCATTTTGACAAATCTCTCGTCACTCCAATGGCCAAATTTTTCAAATTATTTTTCACTCAATGAGTTGATCAGATCCGTCAGGTATAGTATAGTGCTTACCCTAGAGGATTGCATTTTCATGCTAGGCCTACCCTTGGCATAAAAAGGGTTCCCCCCATAGGACATGCATACCGATTTTGCAGTTTTGCCTACTAACTCGGGGTATTTTTCTTTTGTTTCCCCCTCCCCTGCATTCATAAAAATGTTTCAATAAGATGAAAATATTCTTCTATATCTGATGATGATTTTAATCCAATAAAGTTTGAAGAGTACAAGTGTTATTTGATTCTTGGGCAGATCCTACGATGAAAACATAAATGATCTATCTGGAAGCTCTACGCTAAAGCCTCTGAGAGATGTTGTGATTGTTTTCCAAAGGAAAATTTTCTATATTTGATTTGTTAATACATTTTGTTCCAAAAAGAAAAGGAGACAAAAAGTGTATATGTGGAGCTCTTTACAAGTTTCTCTCTTCTCATTTGTATTGTAATTGAATGAGAAATTTTGTTTCAAACTTTTTCAGTAATAAACTTTTTGGACAATCATTGTTTTGTGCATATTTATGTACATTTCATTCTTTATTCTTATTCATTGGAGATTTCGTGACGAATTTTAAGAAGTAAGACCAAATTGAAAAGCTTCATGATCACAAGGGTCTGCTTTCAAAAATCCTTATGTACACCAGATTGTTGATCCGAGTCATCCAATAAGAGTGCTCAGGAAAAGGGTGAACGGTCACTCAAAAGGCCCAATGAGATATCTTTTCTCCTTCACTTAACCCCAAAATAAAATCAGTGACATTGATTGATAAATTGCAAATTGGGGCCATCTTTGCTTGAAAATATCCATGGTGTTTAATCGATTCAATCACATCTAAGTGAAAGCAAAATGTGCATTATTCTTGTTTGTTTTGAAAATTTGGAATGATACTTTGAGCATTCGTTTCTTTACCTATACACATTTTATCATTTGCTCTCCCGTTTGAGCCTTTGAAAGAATAATTTCGTTTCAAATAAAGGCCTTAATGATCACTACCCTGCAATGGGAAAATTTTCAAAAAGGGAATGGATTCTCAACGACCATTTCGTTACTTTGGTTGTCATGAGGTGTAAGAATGATGCTTTGGCCGTCGTTTCTACAACCTAAACACCAATTACCACTTGCATCCCTATTTGAGCAAAAAATTGGTGGTTCTTTTCGAGTGCACATATGATCGCACCCCACATTGGGGAAGGAGATTGGGGAATTTTGAAAAGAAAAGGGGAAAAGCAAACATGCTAAAATAGGAAGGGAACCGCAAATTGGGGAAATTTGATTCCACTTAGTTTCCAATTTTGAAAAAAAAGAAAAGGAAGAGTTTTGTCCGCGTGGATCGCCTATGTTTCACACATATGGATGAACAAGGGTTTTCCTCAGTCAATTAATTCAGATACACGCAAAAATTTCGCATTAACGAAAATTTCCTTTCAGAGTCATTGTAAGGAACGGAATACAAGTCAGGCCATCTTCTTTTCCAATCGAACGTTCTATCCCTAGTTATCCCCTTTGAGCCTTCAGAATAAAATACTTCATTTGGCAACCCCTGAGGATCGCAAACCCCACGCTGGGGCAAGTTGGAGTTGAAAAAAGGAAAAGTTTCAAGAAGTGAAAAATGAAAAGCCACAAAATCAAAAGACAAAGGAAGAAAAGAGAACCTCAGTTCAAAAATAAACTGGGGCACAATTTTGTGAAAAGTTCAAAAATGGCCAAAAGCTGAAAAATCAGAAAAAAAAGAAAGAAAATGAAAGAGAAAAAGCCTCAATTGAGCAAAAACTGGGGCAAATTCTGATTTAACCCTAAAGTAGGGTTGGCACAACGATGCGATCTCAGATTCTTCAAACCAGTTTCAAAATCCGTTTTCAAACCTTAACTTTTCTAAGCACCCCACCTGACCCCATTACAAAGCCGAAAGTCCTGACTTCTGTTCTTTGCAATGGCCCTGTCAAGCAAATTTCTGATGCCGGAAGTTTTAGCTGTATTTCTGAATTGATTGGGTGTGAGGTTGACGCTGCTCTTCATGTGAAATCCCGCGAGGGTCTTTTTGGAAAAGAGGCAAAAAGCAAAGCAAGAAAAGTAAGTGCAAGAAAATGCAGAAAATTCGACGCTGAAGTCTCCGGTGAGTGATGAGAAAAATGCAAACAAAGTCTGAGATCTTTTGATTTCAAAATAGGGGCAATTTTGGAAAAATGCGATCTATGGTGCAATATCCTTGAAAGTCTTAAACTATCGTTTTCAAGCCAAATTACAAGCTAATAAAGTCCATCGTTGACTTATTCTTTCATGACAATCCAAAATGAGGATCATGCTCATAAGAAATTCATCAAATCATTTGTGATCATAAGGGCATAACCCGTTTCCACATGTTTAGCTATCATTTCTGTCCATACGTTACAAGCCTAGAAAGCTTGTAGGTTGACTAAGTTTTCTTGAAAATAAGGGTAACAAACTCTTTGCTTTCACTAAGATGTGACATTGAATGGATTACATACAACCGGGGCACAAAAATGAGACAGATTCTTATCTCCCATTTCCTTAGCCATTTCAAAAATAAAGTCACTTGATTGGTCCTGAAAAGATGAGTCAACCAGAAGTGGTGACCCGTTACCCTAAGCACCAATGCTAAAAGTAAGGAAGAAATCTTCTTAAATTTGGTGTTACTTCGAGGAATTCATCATGAAATTTCTGCATGAGTTCAAACTTGACGATTAAAGTTTCTTCACATTGTTGTATATGTGCACTCTTTTCTAAATTTTAGAAAGTGCGGTTTTTCTTTGTTCAAGTAAATGGGAAATCATCTAAACCAATTTTTGCAATCAAATGGGCCCAAACTGGGGCAAAATTTTTATTTGCAAAATTTCGTAAAATAAGCCCACACAGGGGCAAATATTTTTGTAGTCCAATTGAGGATTTCGTCCAAGAATCAAAATAATGCATTTTTCAAATCAGTCACGCTCATTTGAGTGCACGTAAGCCCTGTGCAGGTATTCACAGTTGAAGTCGACGAAAAGCATCTGGCGATGTGGAAGGCCGATGCCGAAGAAAGAGAAGAAAGAAGGGAAAAGGGCCCTACACTGGGGCAAATTATTTTTGGGAAAAAGATTCTCTCGAAAAATCAGAAAAATTCAAAAAAATCAAAAAAACAAGTTCAAATTTTTGTTTCTTGGAAAATCAAATTTAATTTCTTGTATTTTGACGAATCAAATTCAAGTTCTTGACCAATTGGATGGTAGGACTGGGTCTTATCCCGCTGACCATTCACTTTATTACGTTGGGCCTGGATTTAGTGCCGCCAACATCACTTTATCACGTTGGGCCTGGATTTCGTGCCGCCAACATTCCAAAAATCACGTTGGGCCTGGACTTTATGCCGCCAACGTTCCAAATATTACGTTGGGCCTGGATTTTGTGCCGCCAACATTTCAAACATCAAGTTGGGCCTGGATTTCGTGCCGCCAACATTCCAAAAATCACGTTGGGCCTGGACTTTATGTTCCAACCTGAGTTTCGTGCCCAACCTCATTTATTTGGGCTTGGTTTCCGTGCCGCCAACGTTCCAAATATTACGTTGGGCCTGAGTTTCGTGCCGCCAACCTCACTTTATCACGTTGGGCTTGGTTTCCGTGCCACCAACTTCACAAGATTACGTTGGGCCTGGATTTAGTGCCGCCAACCTCACTTTATCACGTTGGGCTTGGTTTCCGTGCCACCAACCTCACAAGATCCCGTTGGGCCTGGACTTCGTGCCGCCAACCTCACTTTATCACGTTGGGCCTGGATTTTGTGCCGCCAACTATCACAAGATTACGTTGGGCCTGGATTTTGTGCCGCCAACTTCACAAAAGTCATGCTGGGATTGGTTTTAATTCAACCACCGTTAGCATCGAGTCTATCTCACTAACGTGCGTGTTCTCATTTCTACCGCCGTTAGCATCGAGTCTATCTCACTAACGTGCGTGTTTTCATTTTACCGCCGTTAGCATCGAGTCTATCTCACTAACGTGCGTGTTTCATTCTACCGCCGTTAGCATCGAGTCTATCTCACTAACGTGCGTGTTTTCATCCTACCGCTGTTAGCATCGAGCCTATCTCACTAATGTGCGTGTTTTCATCCCACCAACACTCCATCTCACTTCAATTCATCTATTTTTACATTTCTATCCTGGTCTATCCCGTGGGTCTATCCCAATTTTACATTTCTGTCCGGGTCTATCCCGTGGGTCTATCCCAAATTTAAATTTCTGTTCGGGTCTATCCCATTTTTACATTCATGTTCGGGTCAGTCCCGTTTTTAGAATTCTTGTTTGTTGAAATCTTTTGCAGCCGAATAACACAGGTAAGTATTTGGTGTCTACTTCTTTGTCTCAAGTTTTTTCAAAACTCAGACAAAGAGGGGCAAACTGTAGACACCAAATTTTTGGTGTTTTATTATTTATTTATTTATTTACTATTCGTTTTATTTGTTCTATTTTTATTTGTCATATTTAGTTTTATTTACATTTAGTTTTAGTTATTTTAACCATCTTAGCTAGAAGTTCTCAAAGGGAAAAGAAAAGTGTTCCAAAAAATGTGTTTTATGTCTTTTAAAATCAATCTTTTAGCATCTTACTTATTTTTGTTAAGTTATTTTGAAAAAAAAAGGAAAAGAAGGAAAACAATGAAAAATGGAAAATGGAAAAGGAAAAAAAATGAAAAATGGAAGATTGAAAGTGGCATTTTGTTATTTCTAGTTTTATTTTTGTTTATTCAATCCAATGTTAATTAAGTTATTTTTGTTTTTATTATTATTAGTATTATTGTTATCAAATTTGTTTGATTAAATCGGTTAGTTGTTAAGTTAAAAAAAAAAAAATAATATATAGTAGCGGCCTGCAAGCTGCGTCAAGGATTTGCAAGGAAGGACTGGGGAGCCTGGGCTGCAAATAGGTAAGAAAGGACTGTAGGTTAGAGGAGGGGGGCTTCATATAAATAGAAAAGGAGGGAGCAGCCGCCAAGGAGAAAAGGATCGACGGCTGCAAAATCTGGAGGAAGAACGAAAGAAAACAAAAAACCAGGGAGCTTCATCGGGGGAGAGAAGAATCTGAACAAAAGAAAAACTGCAGGGAAAAAAGAACAGCCGCACCGAGAGCTAAGAGTGAGCAAGAAGGGTGACGGGAAGAGAGGTAAGGATTGACGGCTGCTAGAAGGGAAAA
Organism: Coffea eugenioides; assembly: GCF_003713205.1. Classification (NCBI taxonomy): domain Eukaryota; kingdom Viridiplantae; phylum Streptophyta; class Magnoliopsida; order Gentianales; family Rubiaceae; genus Coffea; species Coffea eugenioides. Next base: position 32,312 of record NW_020863667.1, read on the forward strand.
CAAAAACACAGAAGGCTACGGGGGTTTCTAGAGAGCAAGAGAGTAGGCGGCGGCTGCATAAGGGATAGAGAGAAACTAGAAAAGTGACGGGAAATCTGCAAAAGAAAGGGAGGTTTCGGCAGTAGAGAAATCAGAAGCAAGAGCCTTCCGAACTTGAATCTCGCCCCTCGCCATCGTTGTCAACCTCCTCCTTCGCCGCAACAGCTGCATCGACTGCTAAGAAGAAGCTATCAACTGGCGCAACCACCAAAGCTGCTGTCTCTCGCTCCAAGTCAGTTACTGCAGCGGTTAAACAGACGCCGAAGCTAAAGCTGAAGACGATGTCCTCAACACCACAGCTCCTGCCCTCACCAAACCTGATGAGGACCACGACCATGACAGCGACATCCAGGAAGAGAGCTGGAAAAAGTTGAGGAAAACCCACGAAGAGAGAGAGAGGGTCGGGGGAAGACAGAAAACAGCAAAGGAAAAAGGAAAAAACCTACGGGCTGAGGGCTTTTGAAAGAAAACAAAGAGAGGACTGGGCGGCTGAGAGTTTGAGAGCCTCGAGAGAGTTGAGGGCCGCGAGGTTGGAGAGCCAAAGGAGATCGAGGGACGGCTGCAAAAACAGAGACGGAGAGAAGTGGACGGCGGGTAGAACAAAACAAGAGAAAAAGGGAGTTGGGGGTGACGGCTAGAATCTGAGTTGGCAGCTTGGAAAAGAAAAACCTACGGGCAAGGGGAGGAAAAGCTATGCTAGAAATGGGCTGGTTGAGGAAGAAAAAGAAAACAGAAAGTAAGGGCAGTCTGTAAAGGTCGGCGACCAAAGGAAAAGAACGGAACCGAGAGCTGAGTTTTGGAGGAGAGAATCAGAGAATCTAAAGGCAAGAGGGTTGCGGCTAGGAAAAGAGGTCGTGAGAACGAGGGAGAGTCTTACGACGGCCATCACCCACACAGAGAACCCTCCCGCGACAAACATCACTGGAAGAACCTTGCAGCAACGAAGCTTTCTGGGCTTTTGTTCCAGAAAATCCATACGACTTCCTCAGAACACTTCACCTCCATTGGACTGCGCTGGATTCATCAGGTGACCTTAGCCTTTTTCCTGTTGATTTTGTACAACTCGTGTGAAGATTCAAGCTTAGTAAACGAAGGTTTTATGTCATTCACTGTTTTGTTTGTCAGTATGTGGTTTGAGATGCCCGTCCTGTTGCATGTGATTAAGATGATGTTTAAATGGCGAGTCTTGGTTAGATTTCAGGTTGCATAATTGGTTTTTGCTTGGTTTGAATCGTGGGTGTGTGTTGGCAGCGTTTTTTAATTGATGAAAACCCAGAAATTTGAAACAATGAATGAATCTGGGCTGCTTAATGGTTTCAGTTGCAGAATGCTTTCTTCACGGTTTTGCTGTTTTTATGTTCAGTTTCTGGAAGTAGATCTTTTGGGAATAAATGGTTGCTTTGACACTAACCACAAGAGTAGGAAGCTATAATATTGGGGCTCGGTGGATAAACCCATAAGTTTCATTCCCAGCACTGCGTATAATCATCTTTGGTTTGCATAAGAAAGCTACAGAAGTTTTTGTTCTTCAAAGCGAGCATGTTTGCAGATCATGTTTATTGCATACTTTAGTTCAAGGGCCTGTTTTATTCTCCTTTTGCCTTCGTTTGTAAGCCTTTGCATTGTGTGCTTGAGTATGTGAAGATGTGTTGGGTCTTTGGCATGAATGTTTGTCTCAGCCGAATGAGTTGAAGCTGCGGAATTGCAGCAGAAAAATGCAGCGTCTTGCACTTCTTGCTATTTCTTCCTTGTGACTGCAGTTTGTTACTTATCGAATGTCCAGTAATTGTGTATTAGTGGTTTGAGATGTTGAAATGTGAATTGCTTAAGATGATGAATTGGAAAGAAAACAGCTTTTTGAAGAGAATCTGCATTTTTGTATGATCTAAATTCAATTATCTTGTTGTAGAAAGCCATCAGCAGAAATGTTTGTTGTAGAATGTTTCTCACGCCACTTTTGCATGAATTTGCATGATCTCTCTCTCTAAGTTTTCCTGTCAGTTGGGATGTCGAAGTTATGGGTTGTATTGCTGACTTTAAAGCTGAGATGTTGAAGCCTTGGTTGAGTTTCTTTGATTGTCAATGAGCTGCAAAATTGCAAAAAGAAGAAATCAGCAGAAACAAAGAAAGTGCCGTTGCATGCATGAAATGTTCTTCTAAAATTGTACTTTGGCCCCCCAAGTTTCCCCTTGTCCTACTATGGCCCAACCAATTGAATAATGTCATCAATTTGGTCCTTCGTAGTTTTAATTTTTGCAATTTCATTGCTTGCTTTGCTTCAATTAACTACCATGTTTTGTCAATTGCACTTAAGTCATGACGTTAGGGGCTTTATGACCAAGTGAGCTTGGGTTTGCCTATTTCCTTTAATTTTCCCAAATAAATTGGTACCTTGACCATTTCTTTTATTTTGGAGGATAAATAAGTGATTTCACTTCATTGGGCTCCGATTGCAAGGGAGGTACACTCTATCCCTCACTCGCACTTTATTTTTCCTACGTGCTCCTATGTGTTATGTGAATATGCCTGTCTACTTCGCTTTCCTTACCTCCCTGCGTGCATTTACTTGCTTTTTACTTTTATTTAAGTTTTTATGGGGTATGTGTACACCTCTTGGCTTGTAATAGATAGCGCTCGGAGAGCATCTGGTCCATTCACCCTTTCCCTTTTATGCTTTTATGGGGTATGTGTACACCTCTTGGCTTGTAATAGATAGCGCTCGGAGAGCATCTGGTCCATTTCCCCTTCCCCTTGGTTGCTTGTTTTTGTTGCTACATGTTTAATTGCTTTAGTAGGCTCTTGCATCTAGTCGAGCATGCTAAGTGCTACGTGCTACGTGTTTACGAGCGTTTTGGCATGTCTACTTGCTTTCATAAACATGAATGAATGGAATGGATGAATGTACGTTTCCGCTAGTCCAACGCTAGTCGGAATTCATAGAATGGGCTAGTCCAACGCTAGACCCTTAGGGATTCCCCCTCATTAGCATATCATTTGCTTGTTCACCACATATCATGCATTTTTCTTAGTTTTATCACTTGGCATGCTCCTCGAACCCCCTTTCCCTTCATTTTAGGATTTTTGCATATCATGATAGTTGTAGGGTCCATTTGCTTGAGGGTCCCCTTCCGATAAGGGAAACGAGCGAGTGTGGCTACTCGATAGCCTTAGCACGCTAGTTTCGCCTTCTAATCAAAGGAAAAATCAAGTCACGATTTAGGTCTCCCCGTACCCAATATGCATGAATTCCCAAGGCTCATGCATTCTCAATCCACTCTATCATTACACTTTCACTTTTGTCTCATTTGCACACATGTACCTTTTTATCACCTTCACTTGCACACGAACACTTTTTTGTCTCCACTTGCACACGAACCCTTTTATCTACACTTGCACACGAGCATTTTATCTTCACTCGCACACGAGTACTTTCATCTACATTTGCACACCTTCACTCTTATCTTATTACTTTTATCATTTTTCTCACTTCACACAAACTCACACTTTCACATGGCATGCATTCCACTCATTTTTCACGTCATTTAGGTTTAGGTGTGACCTCTCCAAAAGGATCATTATTGGGCTTCACAATTAATGTGATTGGCACCACTCAACCTTTGAAGAGAAATTTCCCCCAATCCCCCTAGGTCTAGGTTTTTGCATTCATATAGACATATCCAATACGCGATACATACCTTGGGTAGAAAATTAGGAAAAATTGGTTTGAGTCGCGCAACTAGCCTTGGCTAGGTCAAAGGGGTGCCTTGGATTCTATCCTTGCCTTCCCCTTTGTCAAACGTGACCCCCGAACCTTTTTCTTTGGCTTACGTGGACTAGGAGTCGTTTTAAAAAGGGTTTTGCTACTTTGTCTTTTAAAAACACTTTTTGGGTGACTTGGTACACCCCAAATCTATACCAAGTGACGACTCCGTTTTCATATTTAAAAAACCCTTTTTAAAATTTCATTTGGCCAAATCGTCGCTTTCCAAAGTCCCATGGCCTTTTTACTTTTCATTTTGCACACGTTCACACCACACTTCACACATCACATCACTCACATCCACATTCACAACTCGATCGAAAAGTGGGGCGCGACATCCCTCACTTTTGAAAGTATAATTTTATATCGTTTACAAATTCACATCAGTCAAATTTAATTTCTATTTAGGTTTCCGACTAGTATTTTACTGGAATCCACCACGCGCTTTACACGTGCTAATTTTTTATGGACAAAATTGTAAAATCACATTTCACATAATCCGATCCATGATCCTCCATATATTCACAAAATGAATTTTTTCGTCCCTCATATTTCACAAAATGAATCTTTCATCTCTTACTAATCATATGCACGAATACATTTTTTTTTTTAAACATATATATATATTTATTTGATTTCACTTAACAATATGAATAGAAATATTATACGTGATCATTTGATTTCATCTATTATTAACTAGTAAAAAATCTTGTATTCATTATCAAGTTGGCCACTAAAGCCATTCCAGATCAAAATGTTGAAAGAGTTCTTCGGTAGGTACATCCGCTTGGTTGGGAGTAAAATGTTTTAATGGGGAAAATATTTTTCATGAAAGTAATTTTTCAGGAAAATCATTTCTTTTTCATCATTTTCTTGGTTAATCTATTGAAAATATTTTCTAACTTCATTTTCTAGTGTTTGTTTAACTTTTGAAATATTTTCCCCTCTTTTACCCCTACCTTTGCTTCCTACACGTTGTAACCACATACTCCTTTACATGCAGAAAATACGAAAAATGTTTTCCAGAAAACGTTTTACATCCAAACAGACGAGGCTTCACTTGGTCTTTTTCCTTTGTCAAAATTCAAAGAGCCACCATTACACGTTTGCATGCAACCGGCCTTTGAAGCCATATTTCTTTAGTGGTCCTGTTGATGAAGCTCTATAAGAGAAGTGGACAAACCATCTACCAATTGTTCTTTCATCCAAAATTCTATACTGCCTTCCTTCTTTGACCTGTCTATGAGAATACGATTCATTTTGCTGCCGAATATTTAGCTATGGATTCTACATTACTGTTTGATGGACACTGGAGTACAGGGCCTGTGGGCTGGCACTGCTCGAATAGAAATGTCAACCAGCAATCAGCTGGCAAAGTTTCCTGGGCTAACTTTCAGTTTGTCAAAATTTAGCCCATCTCATCATCACTGTCCAAGTACACCAAGCAGCCCACATTCCCTGAAGTCAGACAATGAACCGACCAACCATTCATCTCAATTGGAAACGTCAATTATTGCTTATTCTTAGATTTGAGGGAATGGCCGAGTGTTCTCTAATTCTGTGTCCTCTTCTTTGATTTCTTTTTCTTCATTCAATTTTGCCCTGTTTTCCCTTCACTTTAAGCAGTAACCAAACATCTCATCTCCAAAAGGGTCCTATTCTTTGTAAAGTAGGATGCATGGCTCATTAAGTTTCAGCCAAAAGAGGTGAAACTCAACAGCCAGCAGAATACATATATTAGTACTTTTTACTCACAGTTCCAACATAATATATACCATACACTGTTGTATTGAAAGATAAGGCAACACCATATTTGTAAAAAAAAAATACCAAAGACTAGAAAACGTCCCCAGCCTCCTCTTTGATAAGGTGGTATCAATGAGCTTCCAGTGGCACTCCCACCTTCTCAGTGAAATTCTTCACGTACTCCTTCCTAGCCGGATGATCCTCCTGTGGCCGGTTAAAGGCTGTCCAAACTGGCTCTCCCACAAACAACCTCATCAGCTGCAGGCAATGCAAGTGAAAACACAGCACCAAAGAGTCAGGAATCATTCAGGAAGCCCGTTGAGGACTAGAGTCTTCATGATTTGGCATAAAAGCCTAGCGAACTTCATCAAACTGGTTCCTGCGCTCTATGACCTATTTCATTTCTAGTGGTAAACTCAGTTCAGTGGGATTTATCCTTTTAAATAGAGGTGCCCTGAGTTGATCCTTT
>NW_020863668.1:0-24041 GCF_003713205.1 Coffea eugenioides
GAGCGGAGTGTTATCTCCTCGGCTAATCGGTATACTCGAGTATTACCACCCGTGTTTCGTGTGGCGTGCGGGCCCGGTAAGGGGGTTGATTGGTGAACGGAGACTGGCGTGAATTGGGGTTTTTCTGGACTAGTTCATTACTTGAAAGTTGACGGAGTGTCAACTACCAATCGATCGAGCTGTGATGGAGCTGAGATATGAGTCACTGTATCCTTACATATGAATGTGAACCAGATATTTCTTGACTATCAGAAATGTTATTTCTCTGATTCGAGTTGTCTGCTCGTTATTTCACTATCACACTGTTATTACTTTATTTGATGTCCAATTTGATATTTGGAACTTCACTGAGTTTTGGCTCACTCCGTTAGTTTTGTTTTCCTTACAGGAGTACGAGCGAGGTGTGAGAGATGTAAAGACTAGCGTAGCCTAGTTGTTTTTGACTTTTGACTTGTACTCACGCTATCACTCGATTAGGATGATTTGTACTTGGATTGTATACACTTTGAACTAGTTTGGGTATATAGAGGCTTTGTATATTGATTGTGCATCGATGTAAATTATAAGTATGAATTGCGATGTTATTTATTGTCTATGGATGTATGCACGTGATATGAGTGAGTGAGTCCTGGCGAGAGTTGGGCAGGCGGTCCGCCGAACCCTTTGGTATGCCTTAGGGGGAGGTGGGGTCATCACACGACCAGCAATCCGGCCAAGATCTGGCCGGATTTCCGTGTGCCTTTCCCGCCAAAAAATTTCTTTTGTCGTTCAAAATCTGATCCTGTCCGAAACCCAACCGATTACCAACAAATCATATAAACCTTGAAATTGAACCTTTACAAACCCAAAATAACACATGAATACAACTCAAAAGGAAATGTTGAATCAAAATACACTTAAGGTTTTCCAACCATCGAGGAGCTATACAAAAGAATATTAATCTAGCTCAACTCGGCTTCAAAATCAAGGTCTCCCAAAAGTTATTCATCTCCCTGTAAGGAAAACAAAGGCAATAGAGTGAGCTTTCGCCTAATGAGGTACCACTACCCACGTAACGAAGTTCATATAAGCACAAAGCTACTCAATCCCAATACATTCAATAAGTGAGTCAACTAACACCACATTTTAATAAAGATTTTTAAAAGGATACGGACGGCTCTCAAGAGCCCTTTTCCTCGCTCGCCGTACTTGATCTCGCCCCGTTGACCCTCCGTCAACGCCTAAGAAGTAACCAATACCGTAGACTCCACTTTCTCCAATTTCCTTCCACCTCACATACCCCTACCGGGCCCGAACTCCAACCAGTTCAAAATGGTAATACTCGAGTATATCGGAATCAAGAGTCTCATACCCAATGATTCCATAAAAATAGTCCCCATGGCTTGTCAATGTCCTCGACCATGCCCTTGCTGGCTCGAGTCAATCGACCGCCGATGGGGTTGAACTCAGAGTCAATAGTAAAAGTCGTTGGATACACGTCCAAACGACACCAGTTCAAATATATTCAAGAGACATTCAATTGATACAATAAACAATCTCATAAGCCATAGAGTGCGAGAGTGATAAAGTACACGCTCGTCTCAACCAATCTTAGCAGTATACACAAGCATTCAAATCATAGATTTCAAGTATAATAAAGCCATGAAGTAACAATCATGTGAGTGGTACACTCACCAATCAAACAAAGAGAGAGATTTCACAACTTTCCACCCAACGAGTGCCTTGAGTCACCGGCACGCCCTAAAACATTCAAGAAAACACAATGAGACTCGAATACGAGTCATAAACCCAAACCACACATCCCTAATGTAAAGCCCAGAGAACTTGAAAGTAATTTAAGGAACACTTGGTGCTAAAGGTTTAGACAACCCTAAGGTCCCTTATTAACCCTCAAAGCAACCCTATTCCAAGAAAGCATATGGACCAAACCTTTGGACAGCATTTCCTCTTAAAATTTCAGATTTCCATCCTATAATCATGCATATTTAACCAACACAACCACAAGTACAAGTACAAGTCCTATGATGTGCGACGGATCTAGACGAACACCAAGTTGGGTTGATTGCGGAACCTTGACCCTTCTAAAATCACAAGCCACGAACTAAGGAAACTCCTTAACCCAAGACTAGCAAATTTAGTGAACCAAAAGTATAGATAGAAGAACGCCACAATCAAGGAGACTACTTGATTGATAAGTTCAATGAACAGCTTGAGATTAATTCTCAAGTATTCAAAGGGAATTCTCTTGAGGCAAGAGAGAGTGAATAAACTCACATATATTTTATGAAATTTGAATTATTCTTTAATGAATGAAAACCTAGGCTATATATAGCCTTACAGGACTCAAACCCTAGAATGTCCAATGGACGACCTTGCCCTTCATTAAGGGTGAAAATATCTAACAACTAATTGACTAAAATTAAGACTCTGAATTCGGCCAAAGTGAAGTGAAAATTGACCGAAATTATTAATGCTAACAAACAACTAATAATGGTAACTAAAACCCTAATTAGCAAGCTAGTGCTCCGTGAACTAGTCTTCACTGGGTTCTTCCATTTGAAGGAAAGTGTATAGAGTAGTTTCTCCATTATGTAATCCTTCAATGGTCCTCAAGTCATCACCAACTCGTTCTTGAATCGTGCAAACAAGAGCTTGAAGTGATTCTTGAATTCTCCTAGCACGCGCTCTTGTAATTGGACCACTGGGTATTTGCATGACCTGAGCACTAGAAGTTTGAGCAGCCTTGAGCCCCTCCTCATTAGTCCCCTCCTCTTGAAGGCGATTTGTCCTCAAATCAAACTCATCGTCTGCATGAAAAGGACTCAAGTCAGATACATTAAAAGTAGCATGTACCCCATACTCACCTGGAAGTTCAAGTTTGTAGGCATTGTCATTTATACGCTCCAGGACTTGGAATGGACCATCTCCCCGTGGAAGTAGCTTACTACGCCGTTTGACTGGGAACCTCTCTTTGCGCATGTGTATCCATACCCAATCGCTAGGCTCAAAGACCATCTTGCGGCGCCCCTTGTTGGCACTTTGGATGTATTGAAGTGTACGCTTCTCGATGTTGGCTCGCACCTTAGTGTGTAACTCACGTACATATGCAGCTTTGGTCTTACCATCCAAGTTAACTCTCTCATGAACAGGTAAAGGAGTTAAATCCAAAGGTGTGAGAGGGTTAAAACCATACACAATTTCAAACGGCGAATAACGTGTAGCAGAATGAACAGTGCGATTGTATGCAAATTCCACATGTGGTAAGCAATCTTCCCAAGATTTAATGTTCTTTTTAATAATTGCGCGCAATAGGGTAGATAAAGTCCTATTAACCACTTCGGTTTGACCATCTGTTTGTGGGTGGCTAGAAGTAGAAAATAGCAATTTAGTACCTAGTTTACACCACAAAGTTTTCCAAAAATAGCTAAGGAATTTGGCGTCCCTATCAGAAACAATAGTGCGTGGCATGCCATGTAATCTAACTATCTCACGAAAGAATAAATCTGCAACATGCTTAGCATCATCTGTTTTAAGACAAGGAATAAAATGGGCCATTTTGGAGAAGCGGTCAACTACCACATAGATTGAATCATGTCCTTTTCTAATCCTAGGTAGTCCAAGCACAAAATCCATTGACAGATCAACCCATGGTTCCTGTGGAATTGGCAAAGGTGTATAGAGACCATAAGGGTGTACCTTTGATTTTGCTTGGTGACAAGTCACGCACCTTTCAATGTGTCGTTCCACATCACTCCTCATGCGTGGCCAGAAGAAATGTTCTTGGAGAATCATTAAGGTCTTGGCAATGCCGAAGTGTCCCATTAGCCCTCCTCCATGAGATTCTCTTACTAGGAGTGTGCGCATGGAGCTCTTGGGAATGCAAAGCCTGTCCTTGTAGTATAAGAACCCTTGAGAGATGAAATAATGCTCACGAGAGTGTCGTGGCAAGGAGGAAAAAATCTCACCAAAATCTGAGTCAGTTGCATAAAGTTCTTTAAGGAATTTAAAACCAAGCAACTTAGCATCTAATGTAGTGATAAGTGTATGCCTTCGCGAGAGTGCATCAGCCACTACATTCATCTTACCTGTCTTGTATTTGATCACAAAGGTAAAACTGTCAATGAAGGTAATCCATCGTGCATGTCGCTTACTCAACTTGTCTTGGGAATTGATATGCTTGAGCGACTCATGATCTGTGTGCAAGACAAACTCACGAGGGCGAAGGTAATGTTGCCATGTTTGTAGAGCTCGCACTAAGGCCATCAGTTCCTTATCATATGTTGAGTAGTTTAGAGCAGCTCCATTCAACTTCTCGCTAAAGTAGGCAACTGGGCGGCCCTCTTGAAGTAAGACAGCTCCAATACCTATACCAGAAGCATCACACTCTACTTCAAAAGCTTTGTCAAAATTAGGTAAACTAAGAACAGGTGCATGTGTGAGCTTGTGTTTAAGTAATTGGAAAGACTTAGCTTGTTCCTCTCCCCAATGAAATTGTACATCTTTCTTGATAATTGACGTAAGTGGTGCAGCAATTGTGCTAAAGTCCTTGACAAAACGCCTATAGAAGCTTGCCAAGCCATGAAAACTTCTCACCTCACTTACATTGGTAGGGGTTGGCCATTCACTAATAGCCTTCACCTTTTCTTGATCAACATGAATTCCCTGCTCACTAACAACATATCCTAGGAAAACCAATTGATTTGTGCAAAAGGTACACTTCTTAAGGTTAGCGTAGAGGCTTGCCTTGCGAAGTGCTTCGAGGACCATTTGTAAATGCACAACATGCTCATCTAGAGTCTTACTATAGATCAAAATGTCATCAAAGTAAACGACCACAAATTTACCAATGAAAGAGCGTAAAACATGATTCATGAGTCTCATAAAAGTACTTGGTGCATTGGTTAGCCCAAAAGGCATGACCAACCACTCAAAAAGTCCATGTTTTGTTTTGAATGCAGTTTTCCATTCATCTCCTTCTTTCATGCGAATTTGATCGTAACCACTTTTCAAATCAATCTTAGTAAAAATGATAGCACCATGTAATTCATCAAGCATGTCATCCAAACGAGGTATGGGATGGTGGTACTTTACCGTGATGGCATTAATTGCCCTACAATCAGTGCACATTCTCCATCCTCCATCTTTCTTTGGAACAAGGAGAACTGGTACAGCACAAGCGCTTAGACTCTCTTGAATCCAACCCTTACTAAGCAACTCCTCCACTTGTCGTTATTGCTCCTTGGTTTCCTCAGGATTGGTCCGATATGGTGCCTTGTTTGGAAGGGAAGATCCAAGAATGAAATCAATTTGATGTTCAATTTCTCTTAATGGAGGCAAACCAGTAGGTATATCCTTAGGAAAGACGTCTTGATACGCCTGTAAGAGGTTAGTAATAATACTAGGCAAAGAAGCATCAAGAGCATTAGTGAGTAAGGATTCCTTGCCAAATAAAATAAATAAAATCTGATTAGAATGCAAGGCCTGTCTCACATTTTTCACCTTGGCAAGCATGCTGGGTTTTCTCTCCTGTGTGGGCTCTAAGGCCGACTGAGAGTGATCCAACTTGCTTGAAGAAGGGTCGGCCGTCACTAATTTCTTAGCTTTGGCGTTGTCCTTCTTGGTGGTAGCATGCAAGTCATACTCTTTTTGTAGACTAACTTGATCCTCATGCACTTGTTGAGGTGTAAGAGGTGCAAGTGTAATTTTTTTACAATTATGTATGAAAGAGTATTTGTTCAAGAAACCATCAAAAGTGACTCTTTTGTCAAATTGCCAAGGACACCCTAAGAGTATATGTGCAGCTTGCATTGGTACTACATCACACATAACATCATCTTCATACCTACCAATTCGAAAAGTAACCAAAGCTTGTTTGTGAACACGTATCTCTCCACTGTTGTTTAACTACTGAAGCTTGTAGGGACGGGGGTGCTCACTAGTTGGCAAGTTTAGTTTCTCCACCATCAATGCACTAGCAACATTAGTGCAACTTCCGGGGTCAATCACCAAGCTGCATACCTTGTTGGTCACATGGCACCTAGTGTAAAAGATGTTGTCACGTTGAAGCTCATCTTTACTAGCTTGAGTAGCTAGGGCCCTTCTTGCTACCAATCCAACTTTGTCTTGAGTTGGAACTTCCTCTATCTCATCTTCCTCTTCAACCAAGGGAGGCATGTCTTTGCAATCCTCCTCTTCATCATCAGTGACAATGTCTCCATTTGGTAGGACAAGCATGGTCCTTGGGTTTGGACATTGGCTTGCAATATGCCCAACTCCCTGACACCTCCAGCATTTGGTGTCACGATTCCTAGGTTTTGAAGTTTCAATTGTTGGCTTTGAAACAACCTTGGAGTCGGTTTTGGTAAAAGGTGGCCGTGAGCTTGACCGGTGATCTTGCTTCGGCTTTGGAGGGTTCCAAGCGTTCGGACCTCTCTCCTCCCTTCTGGGCTGGAATGGTCGAGTAAATGGTTGCGGATTAGGATTATAATTTCTGGTGGTACCCCTCCGCTTGAGCCTTTGCTCAATCTTGATAGCCTTTTCCACCATATCTTCTATCTCCACATAGTATTGAAGCTCAAGTTGATCGGCTATTTCAACCCTCAGACCATTGAGAAATCTTGCCATTGTAGCCTCTCGATCTTCTTGAATATCAGCTCTCAACATGGAGATTTCCATGTCCTTGTAGTAGTCCTCAACTGAGCGTTGACCTTGTGTCAAGGTTTGAAGTTTTTGGTACAAGTCTCTATGGTAGTGACTTGGTACAAATCGCTTCTTCATCAGTCTCTTGAGCTCAGTCCAAGTGGTTATAGGTGGTTCTCCACACCTTCTCCTGCTTGTAGCTACTTGTTCCCACCAAACAATGGCATAGTCGGTGAATTCTACTACGGCAAGTCTCAATTTTTGTGCATCGGTGTAGTCATTGCAATCGAATACTAGCTCTACTCGACTCTCCCATTCAAGGTATGTATCCGGATCAGATTTGCCTTGGAAAGGAGGAATCTTCATCTTAATCCCCTTGATTGCATCACCGATTGCTCTTGTGTTTCGCTTCGGCCTTCCTTGCTCGTATGCCTCATGTTCCGAATCGGCATTGGAGTCACTAGATTCCTCCAGGGTGGATTTTCCCCTAGATTTCCTAGAAGAAACCCTAGATGAACTTAGTTGATCAATCTGCTCATGGATTGTTTCCAGCCTTTGGTCAAATCTCCTCTGCATTTCCTTCCACATATCATCCATTTTACGTGATAACTGAGCAATGGTAAGTTCATTTTCCTGAGACATGGTGAAACCTGCAAAACTTGACAAATTGTTAGTAGAAAATGCCTCACTTGCTCCCTTAAGTGTTTCACTCCTCTCGTGTTTTCACTCAAGTGCTTATATCACTCTAATGCTCTCACCACAATTCACTTCTCAAGCCACTTGATTGTTTCCTTTGAAGAAATCAGAAATTTTCTCAAAGAAGTTCAATCAAACCTTAATCAAATAGTATCCAATTGTACCAAAGGAACAAGAAGCAAGAGCAGAAACGGAAAGCTCAAGTAATGAATTCGATAAGGAATGGAACGAGGAAAAATTGATGTACAAAGAAATGTCCAAGTACAATGATGGAGTTTCCCAAGTGTTTACTTAATTTCCTAATTGATTTTGGGAACCAAGTTAGGTGTTGTATTTATTTGGAAAATTCCTTAAAGTCGGCTTTCCCAAAATTTCCAGATTCCTTTTTCCTTAACCTTCCAAAAGTATGCCTTCCTAAACTACTCTGCAAGTCGGTTAGGAAGCCAAGTGAAAACAGTTTTGGTAGTTTCCCAACCGCTGAAATTTTCCAGATTTTGTTACCTTACCAAATCAGAATTGTTTCCACGAAAATTCTAGAATTCCTTCTCCTTAAACCCTTCCTAAAGTCGGCTAGAAACCCAAGTGCCAATCAGATTTTGGTAACTTCCTATTCTAACCGAGACTACTCTCTCCAATTTCCAGAAATTGGTTTCTTAAAAACCCTTCCCTCTCGGCCGCATACCTTCCCCCAACAGTCGGCTCTCTCTCTTCTCCCAAGCAACAAGGCAATTCGGCTCCCTTTCTCTTTTTGCAAGGCAAGGCAGCCGTGGTTCTTGTTACCCAAGACTCCCCCAAGCGACTTGCTCAAACAACTTTCAAGAACTCTATTCCTAAAATAGCATGTATGGATGCAAGATCTTACAAGAGACTTTTTATCCGAAGAGAAGTTCAAGTGTTCAAGTCCCAAGGTAATCAAGAACTCCAAGAACCTCGCAAGGTGGTGCATGTAGTCAAAGTTCAAGGTGATCAAGAATTCCAAGAAGAGGTAGGTCAAAATTTTTAGAGGGCCTTCTATGTTTTAATTTCCTTTTTTGGGTAGTAACAAGATGTAACACCCGACTTAGCAATGAAGGCTCGATCCTCCCCTCAATTTCTTGTCAACCGAATGTTTTCTTCTTTTCTTTCGTTCCTTTTTTTTTTTTGACTCTAAGAACTCATAGCTACTCGGCTGTGTTGGAGTGAAATTTCCAGAATTACTGTCAATTCCCCAATTTGCAATAACTCACAACCCAAGTTTTCCAAGGCTACAAAAACCTTTCCAAGAACTTCAAGACTTCAAGTTGATGAACACGTTGATAAGCAAGGACTTCAAAAACCTTAAAATTTTGTAGGTTTTCGTAAAGAGCCACAACACCAACAAGTTAGACCCCAAATCAGTTCAGAAAATTAAATGCAACATCTTGGATAAATAAAGGAGCACTTGGACAATTTTTTTGGCCAAACTAGGAAACCCTAGCCGCGCAAACCCTAGCCGTCTTCCTTTTTTTTTTTTTTTGTACTAACCAGATTATCCAAAGACAACCACGGCTAAGCTTGGAGGTAGATTCCAAGGAAATTCACGCAACAAAATAATGCACGAAGTGTACAAGAATCAAAAGAGAAGAATTCAATAAACGATGCAACAAGGAAACAAATAAGATGCGGCTATTTTCTTTTTAATTTTTTTTTGTAATTGTCACACGGATTGACACAAGGAATGACACGACCAGATTTGAAGAGAATACTATAAAACTTACGAAGAAAAGAAAAGGAGAAAAACAAAGAACCTCAACGGGATATACTTGATGTCGTCGACTAGCTCTTGATACCAACTGATGTGCGACGGATCTAGACGAACACCAAGTTGGGTTGATTGCGGAACCTTGAGCCTTCTAAAATCACAAGCCACGAACTAAGGAAACTCCTTAACCCAAGACTAGCAAATTTAGTGAACCAAAAGTATAGATAGAAGAACGCCACAATCAAGGAGACTACTTGATTGATAAGTTCAATGAACAGCTTGAGATTAATTCTCAAGTATTCAAAGGGAATTCTCTTGAGGCAAGAGAGAGTGAATAAACTCACATATATTTTATGAAATCTGAATTATTCTTTAATGAATGAAAACCTAGGCTATATATAGCCTTACAGGACTCAAACCCTAGAATGTCCAATGGACGACCTTGCCCTTCATTAAGGGTGAAAATATCTAACAACTAATTGACTAAAATTAAGACTCTGAATTCGACCAAAGTGAAGTGATAATTGACCGAAATTATTAATGCTAACAAACAACTAATAATGGTAACTAAAACCCTAATTAGCAAGCTAGTGCTCCGTGAACTAGTCTTCACTGGGTTCTTCCATTTGAAGGAAAGTGTATAGAGTAGTTTCTCCATTATGTAATCCTTCAATGGTCCTCAAGTCATCACCAACTCGTTCTTGAATCGTGCAAACAAGAGCTTGAAGTGATTCTTGAATTCTCCTAGCACGCGCTCTTGTAATTGGACCACTGGGTATTTGCATGACCTGAGCACTAGAAGTTTGAGCAGCCTTGAGCCCCTCCTCATTATCCTATGCCATTCAATACACCTTATTAGGGTTATAATACCCTTTAAACAAAGCCAACTCAAGAGTTCCACAATAACCCTAGAAAAGCCCCAAATTCAAAACCCTAAATCTGAAATTTCCGCACAAACCAGAAATTTTCCGCAAACAATCATATCCAACATATCCAAGCTCCATTTTACACTATAAAAGCCATCAATCCATGAATAAACAATGATTATCATATAAAACAGAAAAAAAAATCACTAATAAATCAAAACTCCACTTTCAACCATAAACCTACCACAAAACAACATATTTAGCCACTAAAGCCACTAATTTGACATTATCAAGGACAAAGGAAGAATTTCTTGGCCACTCACCTTGTAAACTCAAGAAAAGAAGCAACTTAGCACCTCCTCTTTCGAAACTACTCTACCAACTACCTTAATCCTACCTTGCAAATGATTTTTATGGAGAAATTTGGAGTTTTATCGGTTTGATCATAAGATTGAAGCAAGAATTGAAAACACAAGTTGAAGGCTCTCTTTCTTTTCCTCTCTCAAGAAGCTCGGTCAAATGGTTGAAGATGAAGAGGATTTTTGGGTCAATTTTGGGTTTTAGTAAAGTTGGTGAATAGTGGTCAAAGTCCAAGATGGCATCACAAGGTGACACTTGTCACCTTTTTGGTTCAAAACTATCCTTTTGTCTCTCCAATGTTAATACATCTAGGTAACCTCTAATTACCTCTTAACACCTAGTAAATTAATTCCTGTATACAAAACTTAACCTAGTTGGCCGAATTTATTACACTTATCGCACTAGTGGGTCCCACGTCCGGTATACACTCCTAATTTCTCATGAACTAACTTATGCTAGAAAAATGATTTAAAATCTATATTTACTCATAAAAATTGTCTAGAAAATTTTCCTAATAAAGAAATTAGAGGATAGGCGTGCAATTAAATAAAATAAAGTCTAGAAAATAAGAAAATTTTCGGGTTCTCACATTGAGTCACCCAAAACAACCACCAAACCAAAAGCTTCAAACTTGGAAATCACACACTAGGGTTGGAAGTAGTTCACTCACCAACTCAAGTCCTTCACTTTTGATTTTTCTCTCAAGATCAAACTAGGTTTAGAAAGCATAAAAATGGAGTTTTTCTCTCCTTCTTTTGGAAGCTATGAGGGCCTGCCAAAGCTAAGGAAAAATGGCTCCAAGATGGTTTAAATTCCTTCTAATCCTTTGGTCAAACAAGATACATGGCTAGGGTTTTGCCACATGGTCCAATTCTTGTCCAATCTTCTCTTAATCTTCGACTAATGATGTTTCAACCCTTCCAAATGTCCCAATATCTATTTAACACCTCTAAACTCTCATATAAAGTCCCAACTACAAATAAAAGACACTTGGTAAAAATGAAAATGGTGAAATAATTAAAACCAACTAAAGAAAATGCTTTCATTCAAGTAAAAGAAAATGAAATGCAATGCAAGGGAATTGTTATAATACATGTAGAATGCAATGCAAGAGCATATTATAAGTGGTTTAAATCTTAAGGCACGGCATGTAGTGTAGGGAAATTATATTTTAAAGTGAGGGTTCTCACATTTGGTGCGAGTTAATATGGAAATGAAGCAAGCAAAGTGGTTGTTTGGACCACTAGTGGACTGTTTTCGTTCCTTTTGATGGCTAGACTGTTATGGCTCTTTTATATTACCAACCTGAAGTGTCCAATATGAATCAAAACCACGTTGGGAGTTGCAATTGAATGTAGCTTAATGATTCTAAGCCATCTTGGGAGTTAGCTATAGAAAAATTCGCTAATGTGGGACTTTCGACCGTTGATAGGAATTGAGAAAGGATAGTATGAATTGGCTTCTCACTTTGGTAGAATACAAGATCATTACATGTATTGTTTGTGAAGTTTTTCTTCTAATAATTTGCAAAATGATCCCACAATGAATGGTGGGGAATGTTGTATGTGAAAATGGGTTACATTTTGATGAAAATGATGAATCTCAATTGTGTTTCAATGAGCAAATGTCCATTTCACATGATAATATCTTTGGAACTAACTTTGAACCTCAAGAGGTGAGTTTTAATGACTCATTTTTCACCCCTCTTGAGGAGTGCATTGAAAGTATAGGTTTTAAAGATATTCCTGCCCAAGATACTTTCGTGGCATTTCCTTTGGTAAGTTCTCAAGTGGTGCATATTCAAGGTAATATCTATGAAACACTTGGGATAGATAAGTCAATTCCATTTTTCACATCATTAGATCATGTGGCTTTTGCTGTAAAGTCACCTTTTAATGATCCACCACGACCTAAAATGGTGGATTATTCTTTAACTAAGCCTCCTTGAAAAATGAGGTGAAATAGTCAAGCTATTGACTTTAAAAAAGCGCTTATTGGGAGGCAACCCAATGTTTTGGTTATTTATGTTATTTTGGTGTGATTTTATGTTTAAAATATGTGTTTGAGTCATTTCGTTATTTTTCATTTATAGGTATTGGAAATGAAAGCAAAAGTGACCAAATGAGGTGAAAAAGGCGAAGTTTGATCAAGGAACTCAACCCCTCGATTTGAGTAATTGTTGTTTTTGATTCGTTACAAGGGGTTAAAATGCATGTTTTGATCATTTTACATGTGCATGCATTGAGTATATTAGCAAACAAATGATCTATGATGCATTTTGGGAAATTGGGGTATTATTTGTAAATTTTCAAAAGTTGAATTTCTGCTAAAATTCGCAGCAGAAAACGCGTTTCTCAAGCAAACGCGCCTCTGAGTCGCGTGTTCACAGAATCGCGTTTTCGATTCTGCACCTGCAGAACAGAAAACGCGCCTTCAAAACGCGACTTGAAGTCGCGTTTTGATGGAAGTCGCGTTTTGTTGCCTGGATCAAAGATGAAAAACGCGCCATTGAAAACGCGTCGCGTTTTCTCACAGAACCGCGTTTTCCGTACTGCAACTTTTGGGAAGAAACGCGCCTAAAAAACGCGATCTGAAGGCGCGTTTCTACTCGCGTTTTCTGAGCATTTTTTTTAAAAAATGCAGCTTCCTTGATTCTCTTTTTCTTCTTTTCCTCATATATTTTCTTGTACGCTTATTGTGTATTTTCTATTGGTACATCACCACCACAAAGGCTAGGGAATTACGGATCACCGTTATATGTTTATTAAGCCTTTGTTATCACTTTTGTTTCTCATTTTCCATTTTTAGGTTTATATCACTAATGGTTACCAAATGGAACTCATGAAGCGATGAAGACAAGCGAACAACATACCTTGAAGCTTCATATTCAATCACAACAATAGGGGAGTATTATTTTTTTATCTTGATTTTCCTTCTTACACATTGAGGACAATGTGTATGTTAAGTGTGGGGGGAAGAATTGAGATTATATACATTGTATGTGATTGACTTATTAGTTGCAAATATTGGACTTGTGTTAAAATTCAAAATTTTTCTAAAATCTTGTCCAAAATTGCAAACTTGCCCCAAAAATATTTAAATTTTTTCAATTTTATCCAAGGGGTAACAAGTTCCACACCATTAGTAGTTCAAACTCCTCCTACATTTGAGATAAATATATGTGATTTGGAAACTTCTTTTCTCATTTAACTTGGAAATGACTATTATGTGATTATAATTTTTGCATTTGTAGGAAAGTATATCGTGTAAAGTGGAGAAAATTATACCTATATTTTTTTGCATATTTGATGAAATTTCTTTTCTTTATTGGATTTTATAAGTTAAGTGATAAATATGGTCAATAAGTGCAATACTTTTCTCATGATTATTCTTTTGAGGAATTTATTATTATCTATGCTGTAAAAAGAAAAAAAAAGTGGAAAGAAAAAAAAAAGAAAAAAAGATTTATTCTACTCCAATGATTCTCGTACTTAGTAACCGGGAGTCTTCATCTACAAATGTCGACTTTCGCGTAAAACGGTACTTGAATTAAGAGTATGCAAAGCAACTTGAGTATGTGAAGTGTTGAGTAACCGGTGATCTTCATCTAAAAATGTCGATTCTCGCGTCAAAAGGCATTCTCACAACTTAAGTAAAATTTAGCTATGTTATACGAATAAATATCCTTTTAAGTAGAATAAAGAGATGATCATGAGTTTAGGAAGCATTATTATTGACCATATGAATTACTTGCTTGTGAAATTGGGAAAGAATGAGAAATTGAATTAAACTTGTTATAATTATGGTATAATTGGCTCTCCTTTACTTGATATTATGAGTACTTGAGGTTAATTGAATAATTGCATAATGGTTATTTATTTTGTTTTGAGGAAATAAAGTTGAAATGCTACATATGTTTATTTTTAAATTTTGGATCATTGTTGGTTTGTATTTCTTATTGTTTGAGGACAAGCAATGGTTCAAGTGTGGGGGTATTTGATAAGAGTTTATTTTACGTATTTTTAGTGTGTTTTATTAGTTAATTTTGGTTTGATTATTTAGTTTTATAACTAAAATAACTAAGGTTTTGGTAAAAATCTACATTTTATGTTAAAGTGGCTAACATTGCATTTTTATGGATTTTTATGGTAAAAACTTCATATTTTGTAGGTTTAATGATTCAATCATCAAATGAAGTGCATTGAGAAGATATTTGGATGATTGATGATGAATTAAAGTGGTGAAAATAAAATATGAAGTGTAAAAAGGAAAAATGCAATTTGAATCAAGAAAAGTCAGGTTTTGACAACTCTGACACGTTTTGGTATTTTGACTATATCTGGAGCTACACTGATCGGATCAAGGTGATCTTGGTACCATTTTGAAGCTAAGAGATATATCTACATTTGGTATAAAGACATCAAAGTCCAGTTCAGCCGTTTTCATAGTCCAAAAGTTGAAATACCGAAATTCAACTCAGCTGTCCAAAGTGGAAAACAGAGCTCTGACCAGTGTTTAGTATTTCGATCATATCTCAGGCTAAAAAGCTCAGATTTGGATGATTCTTTAAGCATTGGAAAGCTAACTCAAAGGGCTACAACTTTGCTGTTTTACACAAAAGCCAGTTCAGCCTTTATGATAGAGAAAATCGCAGCTGAAGTAAGGATAAAGTGAATACGTGAGTACACAAAACGTGACTTGTAACCGCGTTTTGTGTAGGCGCGTTTTCTGGCCGCAATTCTGCAATTTGCTCAGTCAATTCTCTTATGTTCAAACTACTTTCCAGCTACAATCTGCAAGAGAATTCGGTGCACATGCTTCAGAAGACAAAAGGGCAGACAAGGTGGCTTATTTTCAAGTCAAAAACAATGGTTTTTGACTTCCTTAACAAATGGAGATTTGAGAATCATTAGAGCAGAAAATTTGGACTAGAGAGGAGCTTTTCATCAGCTTTAATAGCAGAAAAATGAGAGACAGACGGGAGAAGCTTGAAGAGTGCAGAAATGTAGTTCTTCCATTTCCTTAGTGTAGGATAGTGTAGTAAGTGTAGTTCATCCATTCTTGTATAATGGCTAGATTAGGATGAAAATGGAGATGAAGAAAGAGAAGTTGAAACTCAAGTGACATGGGTTATCTCTTCTCCAACTCTTTATCTTTTGTATTGGATTCTTAAATATAGTTAATATACAAGTTCTGGAATTTATGTTATTTATGTGTCTTTAAAGTTTATACCTTGGGTTTGGTTGAACTTTCTATGATTGTTAGTGTTTATTATTTGGTTATTTGATTGCTATGATTTGAGCAAGTTATTTAGTATTTTAGCTCTTTAAATCATGATTAATCTGGTACCATTAATTGTGATTATCTAAGGTGTTATTTCTACAATGAAAATTGAGATTTAACATTAGTTCAAGAAGTGCTAAACATAGGGAGTACACTCACGAAAGTAGAGGTGCATCTATGTGGTTTTTAGTGATTCATTTCATGTAATTTCACTGAAGAAATGAACTTGTAACTAATTTCATAACCATGAGAATAGGTATGGATTAGTTATAAGTATAATTGATTCACTACGAAAGTAGGATTCAAATGCATAAGGAAATTACACCATAATTAGCTTAGATGTAGTATTCAATGATCCAAATATAACACTTGCATGAGTAGTTAGGGATACCACAACCTAAGGAGCTTTTATTTGTTATTTTGTATAATTTCAGTAGGTTAAATTTGTTATAATTCATTGATAGTCTAAATAATAAAGAAACTTTAGTAATACCGGTAATTGTTCACTCTTCCCTGTGGGATCGACCCGATATATACCCTAAACTACTAGTTGACCTGTATACTTGCAGTGAACGGGTGTAATTCGGTTTTTTAACTTGTACGTCTGTAAAATACCCGTCAAGTTTTTGGCGCCGTTGCCGGGGAAGATTTGGCAATATCGGTGTGAAAAGTAACTTTATTAATTTAGACAATTTCACTTGTTTTTGTTCGTTAAGTGTCTTGTTTGTTTTGAGTCTTGTTGAGTCTTTTATGTTTAATGTCTTATTTTTGTATGTTTAAAGTCATCTATTCTTCTTGACTAAACTTGTTTTTGAGCTACTTTGATAGCATGTTTAGGGGATCAAGGAGAGTAGAAAACAGGGGAGGACAATGCTTGAGAAATGGAAGATTGGCAATGGATGGTTATCAAGTGCAAAGCTCCTTCAACAGAGGTAACCAAGAATTTACTGAATGTATGTCTTTTGAAGATGGTTTAAGGTGCTTAAAGGCAAAATTTGATGTAATTAAGTTACAAGTTCAATTGGACACCATGATGCATGAAATTGAGCAGAGAAGGAATGTTAATGCTTTTAATTCTTATCATGTGATTTGTGACTTGTGTGGAGATTATCATGCTACTAACACATGTATGCAAGCACAAAATGTGGATTATTATGATGAATTAGAGCTTTACAATCCCTGTTTTGATCGATATAGTGCTAATGCTTATGGTTGGGATAATCAATGTGTATATAGTGATTCTCCATATTCTTATGATTACCAATCTGAAAGTGTCCAATATGAATCAAAACCATCTTGGGAGTTGGCAATTGAAATGGTAGCTAATGATTCTAAGCCATCTTGGGAGTTAGCTATAGAAAAATTAGCTAATGTGACTTTCGACCGTTTTGATAGGATTGAGGAAAGGATAGATGAATTGGCTTCTCACTTTGGTAGAATACAAGATCAATTACATGTATTGTGTGAAGTTATTTCTTCTAATAATTTGCAAAATGATCCTAGCATGAATGGTGGGAATGTTGTATGTGAAAATGGGTTACATTTTGATGAAAATGATGAATCTCAATTGTGTTTCAATGAGCAAATGTCCATTTCACATGATAATATCTTTGGAACTAACTTTGAACCTCAAGAGGTGAGTTTTAATGACTCATTTTTCACCCCTCTTGAGGAGTGCATTGAAAGTATAGGTTTTAAAGATATTCCTGCCCAAGATACTTTCGTGGCATTTCCTTTGGTAAGTTCTCAAGTGGTGCATATTCAAGGTAATATCTATGAAACACTTGGGATAGATAAGTCAATTCCATTTTTCACATCATTAGATCATGTGGCTTTTGCTGTAAAGTCACCTTTTAATGATCCACCACGACCTAAAATGGTGGATTATTCTTTAACTAAGCCTCCTTGAAAAATGAGGTGAAATAGTCAAGCTATTGACTTTAAAAAAGCGCTTATTGGGAGGCAACCCAATGTTTTGGTTATTTATGTTATTTTGGTGTGATTTTATGTTTAAAATATGTGTTTGAGTCATTTCGTTATTTTTCATTTATAGGTATTGGAAATGAAAGCAAAAGTGACCAAATGAGGTGAAAAAGGCGAAGTTTGATCAAGGAACTCAACCCCTCGATTTGAGTAATTGTTGTTTTTGATTCGTTACAAGGGGTTAAAATGCATGTTTTGATCATTTTACATGTGCATGCATTGAGTATATTAGCAAACAAATGATCTATGATGCATTTTGGGAAATTGGGGTATTATTTGTAAATTTTCAAAAGTTGAATTTCTGCTAAAATTCGCAGCAGAAAACGCGTTTCTCAAGCAAACGCGCCTCTGAGTCGCGTGTTCACAGAATCGCGTTTTCGATTCTGCACCTGCAGAACAGAAAACGCGCCTTCAAAACGCGACTTGAAGTCGCGTTTTGATGGAAGTCGCGTTTTGTTGCCTGGATCAAAGATGAAAAACGCGCCATTGAAAACGCGTCGCGTTTTCTCACAGAACCGCGTTTTCCGTACTGCAACTTTTGGGAAGAAACGCGCCTAAAAAACGCGATCTGAAGGCGCGTTTCTACTCGCGTTTTCTGAGCATTTTTTTTAAAAAATGCAGCTTCCTTGATTCTCTTTTTCTTCTTTTCCTCATATATTTTCTTGTACGCTTATTGTGTATTTTCTATTGGTACATCACCACCACAAAGGCTAGGGAATTACGGATCACCGTTATATGTTTATTAAGCCTTTGTTATCACTTTTGTTTCTCATTTTCCATTTTTAGGTTTATATCACTAATGGTTACAAAATGGAACTCATGAAGCGATGAAGACAAGCGAACAACATACCTTGAAGCTTCATATTCAATCACAACAATAGGGGAGTATTATTTTTTTATCTTGATTTTCCTTCTTACACATTGAGGACAATGTGTATGTTAAGTGTGGGGGGAAGAATTGAGATTATATACATTGTATGTGATTGACTTATTAGTTGCAAATATTGGACTTGTGTTAAAATTCAAAATTTTTCTAAAATCTTGTCCAAAATTGCAAACTTGCCCCAAAAATATTTAAATTTTTTCAATTTTATCCAAGGGGTAACAAGTTCCACACCATTAGTAGTTCAAACTCCTCCTACATTTGAGATAAATATATGTGATTTGGAAACTTCTTTTCTCATTTAACTTGGAAATGACTATTATGTGATTATAATTTTTGCATTTGTAGGAAAGTATATCGTGTAAAGTGGAGAAAATTATACCTATATTTTTTTGCATATTTGATGAAATTTCTTTTCTTTATTGGATTTTATAAGTTAAGTGATAAATATGGTCAATAAGTGCAATACTTTTCTCATGATTATTCTTTTGAGGAATTTATTATTATCTATGCTGTAAAAAGAAAAAAAAAGTGGAAAGAAAAAAAAAAGAAAAAAAGATTTATTCTACTCCAATGATTCTCGTACTTAGTAACCGGGAGTCTTCATCTACAAATGTCGACTTTCGCGTAAAACGGTACTTGAATTAAGAGTATGCAAAGCAACTTGAGTATGTGAAGTGTTGAGTAACCGGTGATCTTCATCTAAAAATGTCGATTCTCGCGTCAAAAGGCATTCTCACAACTTAAGTAAAATTTAGCTATGTTATACGAATAAATATCCTTTTAAGTAGAATAAAGAGATGATCATGAGTTTAGGAAGCATTATTATTGACCATATGAATTACTTGCTTGTGAAATTGGGAAAGAATGAGAAATTGAATTAAACTTGTTATAATTATGGTATAATTGGCTCTCCTTTACTTGATATTATGAGTACTTGAGGTTAATTGAATAATTGCATAATGGTTATTTATTTTGTTTTGAGGAAATAAAGTTGAAATGCTACATATGTTTATTTTTAAATTTTGGATCATTGTTGGTTTGTATTTCTTATTGCTTGAGGACAAGCAATGGTTCAAGTGTGGGGGTATTTGATAAGAGTTTATTTTACGTATTTTTAGTGTGTTTTATTAGTTAATTTTGGTTTGATTATTTAGTTTTATAACTAAAATAACTAAGGTTTTGGTAAAAATCTACATTTTATGTTAAAGTGGCTAACATTGCATTTTTATGGATTTTTATGGTAAAAACTTCATATTTTGTAGGTTTAATGATTCAATCATCAAATGAAGTGCATTGAGAAGATATTTGGATGATTGATGATGAATTAAAGTGGTGAAAATAAAATATGAAGTGTAAAAAGGAAAAATGCAATTTGAATCAAGAAAAGTCAGGTTTTGACAACTCTGACACGTTTTGGTATTTTGACTATATCTGGAGCTACACTGATCGGATCAAGGTGATCTTGGTACCATTTTGAAGCTAAGAGATATATCTACATTTGGTATAAAGACATCAAAGTCCAGTTCAGCCGTTTTCATAGTCCAAAAGTTGAAATACCGAAATTCAACTCAGCTGTCCAAAGTGGAAAACAGAGCTCTGACCAGTGTTTAGTATTTCGATCATATCTCAGGCTAAAAAGCTCAGATTTGGATGATTCTTTAAGCATTGGAAAGCTAACTCAAAGGGCTACAACTTTGCTGTTTTACACAAAAGCCAGTTCAGCCTTTATGATAGAGAAAATCGCAGCTGAAGTAAGGATAAAGTGAATACGTGAGTACACAAAACGTGACTTGTAACCGCGTTTTGTGTAGGCGCGTTTTCTGGCCGCAATTCTGCAATTTGCTCAGTCAATTCTCTTATGTTCAAACTACTTTCCAGCTACAATCTGCAAGAGAATTCGGTGCACATGCTTCAGAAGACAAAAGGGCAGACAAGGTGGCTTATTTTCAAGTAAAAAACAATGGTTTTTGACTTCCTTAACAAATGGAGATTTGAGAATCATTAGAGCAGAAAATTTGGACTAGAGAGGAGCTTTTCATCAGCTTTAATAGCAGAAAAATGAGAGACAGACGGGAGAAGCTTGAAGAGTGCAGAAATGTAGTTCTTCCATTTCCTTAGTGTAGGATAGTGTAGTAAGTGTAGTTCATCCATTCTTGTATAATGGCTAGATTAGGATGAAAATGGAGATGAAGAAAGAGAAGTTGAAACTCAAGTGACATGGGTTATCTCTTCTCCAACTCTTTATCTTTTGTATTGGATTCTTAAATATAGTTAATATACAAGTTCTGGAATTTATGTTATTTATGTGTCTTTAAAGTTTATACCTTGGGTTTGGTTGAACTTTCTATGATTGTTAGTGTTTATTATTTGGTTATTTGATTGCTATGATTTGAGCAAGTTATTTAGTATTTTAGCTCTTTAAATCATGATTAATCTGGTACCATTAATTGTGATTATCTAAGGTGTTATTTCTACAATGAAAATTGAGATTTAACATTAGTTCAAGAAGTGCTAAACATAGGGAGTACACTCACAAAAGTAGAGGTGCATCTATGTGGTTTTTAGTGATTCATTTCATGTAATTTCACTGAAGAAATGAACTTGTAACTAATTTCATAACCATGAGAATAGGTATGGATTAGTTATAAGTATAATTGATTCACTACGAAAGTAGGATTCAAATGCATAAGGAAATTACACCATAATTAGCTTAGATGTAGTATTCAATGATCCAAATATAACACTTGCATGAGTAGTTAGGGGATACCATCAACTAAGGAGCCTTTATTTGTCTATTTTGTATAATTTCAGTAGGTTAAATTGTTATAATTCAATTTGATAGTCTAGAAAATAAAGAAACTTTATAAATACCGCGTAATTGTTCACTCTTCCCTGTTGGGATCGACCCGATAACTACCCTAAAACTACTAGTGACCTGTATAGCAGTGAACGGGTTGTAATTCGGTTTTTTAACTTTACGTCTGTAATACCCGTCAAGTTTTTGGCGCCGTTGCCGGGGAAGATTTGGCAATATCGATGTGAAAAGCAACTTTATTAATTTAGACAATTTCACTTGTTTTTGTTGGTTAAGTGTCTTGTTTGTTTTGAGTCTTGTTGAGTCTTTTATGTTTAATGTCTTGTTTTTGTATGTTTAAGGTCATCTATTCTTCTTGACTAAACTTGTTTTTGAGCTACTTTGAGAGCATGTTTAGGGGATCAAGGAGAGTAGAAAATAGGGGGGACAATGCTTGAGAAATGGAGGTTTGACAATGGATGGTTACCAAGTGCAAAGCTCCTTCAACAGAGGTAACCAAGAATTTACTAAATGTATGTCTTTTGAAGATGGTTTAAGGTGCTTAAAGGCAAAATTTGATGTAATTAAGTTACAAGTTCAAATGGACACCATGATGCATGAAATTGAGCAGAGAAAATTCGTTAATGCTTTGAATTCTTATCATTGATTTGTGACTAGTGTGGAGAATTATCATTGCTAACTAACACATGTATGCAAGCCAAAATGTGGATTATTTATGATGAATTAGAGCATTTACAATCCCTGTTTTGACTCGATACTAGTTGCTAATGCTTATGTTATAAGTTCAATGTGTATATAGTGATTCTCCAGATTCTTATGATTACCACCTGAAAGTGTCCGAATATGAATCAAAAAAACCATCTTGGGAGTTGCAATTGAAATGGTAGCTAAATATTCTAAGCCATCTTGGGAGTTAGCATAGTAAAAATTAGCTAATGTGACTTTCACCGTTGTTGATAGGATTGAGGAAAAGGAAGATTGAATTGGCTTCTCATTTGGTAGAATACGAAGATCAATTAATGTTTATTGTGTGAAGTATTTCTTCTAATAATTCTGGCAAAATTGATCTAGCATGAATGGTGGGAATTTGTATTGTGAAAATGGTTACATTTTGATGAAAAAATGATGAATCTCCCAATTGTGTCAATGAGCCAAATGTCCATTTCACATGATAATATCTTTGGAACTAACTGTTGAACCTCAAGTAGGTGATTTTAATGAACTCATTTTGTCACCCCTCTGAGGCAGTGCATTGAAAGTAATAGGTTTTTAAAGATATTCCTGCCCAAGATACTTTCGTGGCATTTCCTTTGGTAAGTTCTCAAGTGGTGCATATTCAAGGTAATATCTATGAAACACTTGGGATAGATAAGTCAATTCCATTTTTCACATCATTAGATCATGTGGCTTTTGCTGTAAAGTCACCTTTTAATGATCCACCACGACCTAAAATGGTGGATTATTCTTTAACTAAGCCTCCTTGAAAAATGAGGTGAAATAGTCAAGCTATTGACTTTAAAAAAGCGCTTATTGGGAGGCAACCCAATGTTTTGGTTATTTATGTTATTTTGGTGTGATTTTATGTTTAAAATATGTGTTTGAGTCATTTCGTTATTTTTCATTTATAGGTATTGGAAATGAAAGCAAAAGTGACCAAATGAGGTGAAAAAGGCGAAGTTTGATCAAGGAACTCAACCCCTCGATTTGAGTAATTGTTGTTTTTGATTCGTTACAAGGGGTTAAAATGCATGTTTTGATCATTTTACATGTGCATGCATTGAGTATATTAGCAAACAAATGATCTATGATGCATTTTGGGAAATTGGGGTATTATTTGTAAATTTTCAAAAGTTGAATTTCTGCTAAAATTCGCAGCAGAAAACGCGTTTCTCAAGCAAACGCGCCTCTGAGTCGCGTGTTCACAGAATCGCGTTTTCGATTCTGCACCTGCAGAACAGAAAACGCGCCTTCAAAACGCGACTTGAAGTCGCGTTTTGATGGAAGTCGCGTTTTGTTGCCTGGATCAAAGATGAAAAACGCGCCATTGAAAACGCGTCGCGTTTTCTCACAGAACCGCGTTTTCCGTACTGCAACTTTTGGGAAGAAACGCGCCTAAAAAACGCGATCTGAAGGCGCGTTTCTACTCGCGTTTTCTGAGCATTTTTTTTAAAAAATGCAGCTTCCTTGATTCTCTTTTTCTTCTTTTCCTCATATATTTTCTTGTACGCTTATTGTGTATTTTCTATTGGTACATCACCACCACAAAGGCTAGGGAATTACGGATCACCGTTATATGTTTATTAAGCCTTTGTTATCACTTTTGTTTCTCATTTTCCATTTTTAGGTTTATATCACTAATGGTTACCAAATGGAACTCATGAAGCGATGAAGACAAGCGAACAACATACCTTGAAGCTTCATATTCAATCACAACAATAGGGGAGTATTATTTTTTTTATCTTGATTTTCCTTCTTACACATTGAGGACAATGTGTATGTTAAGTGTGGGGGGAAGAATTGAGATTATATACATTGTATGTGATTGACTTATTAGTTGCAAATATTGGACTTGCGTTAAAATTCAAAATTTTTCTAAAATCTTGTCCAAAATTGCAAACTTGCCCCAAAAATATTTAAATTTTTTCAATTTTATCCAAGGGGTAACAAAGTTCCACACCATTAGTAGTTCAAACTCCTTCTACATTTGAGATAAATATATGTGGCTTAAGCACTTCTTTTCTCATTTAACTTGGAAATGACTATTATGTGATTATAATTTTGCATTTGTAGGAA
>NW_020863669.1:0-35316 GCF_003713205.1 Coffea eugenioides
ATTTGTAGTCTTAGTGGGGTGAGGTTCATTGTAAGCTTTTCATTTGTGAGTGAATACTTCATGAGTGTAGCACTGTGAGGGTTGTCTTGAGGGATAGTGAAACCTCCTAGCTTGACCGAGTGGAGTTCGGGGCAAGGTGGAGGTGAACCTTCCTTTGTACACAAGAGTCCTTGTAATTCATCAATTTGAAGAAACTTGTTTGAATTAATGAACAAGCTCAAGAGGAGTTGGGTAATTAATTGGTTTGCAATTCTTTTCTTTTTATTTACTTATTGTTACGTTTGTGATCTTTACATTTTTTATCTCTTCTACTTGGTTGTCTTCGATCCTTACAATTGGTATCAGAGCTTGGTCTCCTTGAGATTAAGCTCAATCGGCATAGGAGTAAATATGACAACCAATAATGCCATATTTTTTGAAGGACATTCTGCCATTAGACCACCTATGTTGAATGGGTTAAATTATGTGAGTTGGAAAGAAAAAATGATTATCTTTTTGCAATCTATTGATATTGAATTGTGATTTATTATTAGTGAAGGTCCATATGATGCCTCTCTTATAGACGAAAATACTCATAGATCTAGACCAAAAATAAGAAGTGAACTGACTGCTATAGATAGAGCTCATCTCACCTTAAATGCAAAATCATGAATGTGTCATATTGTGCTTTAGACTCAAATGAATCTATTAGAGTCAAGGGATGTAAGTCCGCTAAAGAAATTTGGGACAAACTTAGAGAAATCCATGAAGGAAGTGAGAATGTGAGAGAACAAAATAAGTCTATTCTGGTTACCAAGTATGAATCGTTCAAGATGGAACCTCATGAAAATATTGATAAGATGTATTGTAGATTCAATGACCTTATTAAGGATTTAGAAGTACTGGAAAATGAATACTCTCCAGGCGAGAAAAATAGAAAAATTCTGAATGCTTTATCAAAGGATTGGGAGAGTAAAGTGACTGCCATTGAAGAAGCTAGAGATCTAAATTCCTTACCTATTGAATCTCTTATTAATTCTCTAACCTCTTATGAGCTGAAGCTTAAGTCCAAAATGCAAGAGGAAGAGGATGCGAAAGTAAGAAGGAGCATTGCTACTAAAAGCATCTCAAGATGAAGATGATTCTGGCCTCCCTAGATGAAGAAGATGGCGGAAGCGGAATGATAGTGGATTTAGCCTCTCATCACAATAGTTTCAAGGAGAATTCTCAACAAACGAAGGTTCAGAAAAGGAGGAAATCAGTAACTCCATTCCCCATCAGTTCAGTAATAACAAGAAACAAAGGGAAGCAAGAGTTAATAAAAGCAAACTGATATAAATGCTTCGAGTGCGGCCAACCTGGACACTACATGTGTGAGTGTCCGCAATGAAAGAAGAGAAAGGTGAACAGAAAACCACGATTCAACCAACTTCTTCCAGTTCCATGGAAAATGAATGCACTTCCGAAGGTGAAAATTGAAGAGGAAGAAGAATCTGCTCAATTGGCTTTCATGGCAAATGGAGATGACCGAGGTAACATCGTTCTAAACTCTGCAATTTGATAGTGATGATGAAACTGATGATGATCTTGAATCTTTCATTATAAAATTACATGATAGTTTGAAAGAATCTTATGCTAGAAACAAGGAATTAAAATATAAAGTTGGCTTTCTTCTTCAGGACAATGCACGTCTTTTTCAACAAAACAAAAAACTGAAAACTGAAAGTGATTTCTTAAAAAAGAGTGAGACTGCTTTATACTTTGAGCTTGATAGAAAAACAAAGCTTTGTGAATTGTTCAAAAAGGAACAAGGTAAATTGAAAAGAAGAATGGATGGTCTAAATGAGTTGTTTAAACACAAGAAACAAGTCTGTTTGCAAAAGAATATGTTGAATTCTAACTCCAACGAATTTGCTATTTATAAAAGAAGACAAGTAAGATTTATTAAACCTGTTCATGTAAATAACTCTTTGGTTATGTGTAATTTTTGCTGTAAAAAAGGTCACATGAAAAGTGACTGTTATGTGAGAAAAAACATGAGTAGAGGCATGAAATGCATGTGGATAGTTAGACATGATAACTCTAACAAGTAGGATATATTGGTAAGATTGATGAGATTCTTGTTCATAATATTTTTTTGGTAATTTTCTTTTGGTATTTCTGATGGTTTGAACTGAGTTTTTCTTGATATTTTTTACTGAATTTGTATGATGTCAAAAAGGGAGAGAAAAGAACTATTCTGATCTAATGATGATTTGTTTTGTTACACTCTCTGTGATATGTTGGTATGTTGGCGATTGCTGAATTCTGATATCATTTCTCTATTTTTGTTTTGAATATAGGATTCCCCGTTATTGTTGTTGGATTACGGTATGTGATTTTTTACTCTCATCTTATGATGACAGAAAGGGGGAGAAATGGATGCTATGTGTGAGGGGGAGTTATTCTGAGATTATGAATTTGGCTCTTAATAGTTTTCGATGCGATGTTTGAGGGGGAGCTTATACTTATTTTTGTTTCTTTCCATCCACTGTTTTGTCATCATCAAAAAGGGGGAGAATGTTGATATTGATCCCTATCTTTTGATGTTTACAAAACAAATGGATGATACTAATATCTCTTCAACATGTACATTCAGTTATGAAGTTTTTTGATTCCAAGAACAAGTGCAATTGAAAGAAGACAAGGGTTGCTAATAGCTGTCGGACGCACAAAAGGACCATATCGGACGGCCGACAACCATTGAGCAACTTCGAACGCATGAAGAACTCACACTGGGACGTCCGAAAATAATAAGCCATGTCTTCTATGATCACTGACCTCGATCGGACGCTGAATATGTCTCCACCGGACGTCCGATAGAAACAAGATGATTTCTCAAATCTCTTTGTTTGCTGTCGGACGCACAAAGAGCTTGCACCGGACGTCCGATAGAATTGAAGAAAATTTCTCAAACTCACTGCCTGCTGTCGGACTCAAAAAACAGGAGTACCGGACGTCCGACACTCCCAACGACTAGTTGACTGTTCAGCTACTTTCTATCCGTTGGAAGCATTAATGAAGCACTTTCTTGGTCTCCTGTAATTAGAACATGGTCAGATATTTCAAACAACTTTTGCACACTGAAGATACAAAAGATCTAGAGTGATTTTAGTGTGCAAATACTCTTCAAGAAGATTTGTAGTCTTAGTGGTGTGAGGTTCATTGTAAGCTTTTCATTTGTGAGTGAATACTTCATGAGTGTAGCACTGTGAGGGTTGTCATGAGGGATAGTAAAACCTCCTAACTTGACCGAGTGGAGTTCGGGGCAAGGAGGAGGTGAACCTTCCATTGTACACAAGAGTCCTTGTAATTCATCAATTTGAAGAAACTTGTTTGAATTAATGAACAAGCTCAAGAGGAGTTGGGTAATTAATTGGTTTGCAATTCTTTTCTTTTTATTTACTTATTGTTACGTTTGTGATCTTTACATTTTTTATCTCTTCTACTTGGTTGTCTTCGATCCTTACAATTGGTATCAGAGCTTGGTCTCCTTGAGATTAAGCTCAATCGGCTTAGGAGTAAATATGACAACCAATAATGCCATATTTTTTGAAGGACATTCTGCCATTAAACCACCTATGTTTAATGGGTCAAATTATGTGAGTTGGAAAGAAAAAATGATTATCTTTTTGCAATCTATTGATATTGAATTGTGATTTATTATTAGCGAAGGTCCATATGATGCCTCTCTTATAGACGAAAATACTCATAGATCTAGACCAAAAATAAGAAGTGAACTGACTGCTATAGATAGAGCTCATCTCACCTTAAATGCAAAATCATGAATGTGTCATATTGTGCTTTAGACTCAAATGAATCTATTAGAGTCAAGGGTTGTAAGTCCGCTAAAGAAATTTGGGACAAACTTAGAGAAATCCATGAAGGAAGTGAGAATGTGAGAGAACAAAATAAGTCTATTCTGGTTACCAAGTATGAATCGTTCAAGATGGAACTTCATGAAAATATTGATAAGATGTATTTGTTAGATTCAATGACCTTATTAAAGGATTTAGAAGTAGCTGGAAAAGGAATACTCTCCCAGCGAGAAAAACAGAAAAATTCCTGAAATGCGTTTTATCAAAGGATTGGGAGAGTAAAAGTGAGCTGCCATTTAAGAAGCTAGAGATCTAAAATTCCTTACCTATTTTGAATCTCGTTATTAATTCTCTAACCTCTGTATGAGCTGAAGGCTTAAGTCCAAAATGCAAGAGGAAGAGGATGCGAAAGTAAGAAGGAGCATTGCTCTAAAAAGCATCTGCAAGATGAAGATGATTCTGCCTCCCTAGATGAAGAAGATGCGCGGAAAAGCGTGATTGATAAGTGATTTAAGCTTTCTCATCCACAAATAGTTTCAAGAGAATTCTCAACAACGAAGGTTCAGATAAAGGAGGAAAACAGTAAACTCATTCCCAATCAGTTCAGTAAATACAAGAAACAAAGGGAAGCAACGAGTTCAATAAAAAAGCAAACTGATAATGCTTCGAGTGCGGCCACCTGGAGCCACTACCAATGTGTGAGTGTCAAATGAAGAGAGAAAAGGTGAAAAAGAAACAAGATTCAACAACTCCAGTCAACATGGCAATGAATGCAACTCCGAAGGTGAAATTGAAGAGGAAGAAGAATCTGTCTCAATTGGCTTTCATGGCAAATGGAAGATGACGAGGTAACATCTTCTACTTCTCAATTTGATAGTGATGATGAAACTGATGATGGATCTTGAATCTTTCATTATAAAATTGCATGATAGTTTGAAAGGTCTTATGCTAGAAAACAAGGAATTAAAATATAAAAGTTGGCTTTTCTTCTTTCCAGGACAACTGCACGTCTTTTCAACAAAAAACAAAAAACTGAAAACTGAAAGTGATTTCTTTAAAAAAGAGTGAGACTGCTTTAATACTTTGGAGCTTGAATAGCAAAAACAAAGCTTTGTGAATTGGTTCAAAAATAAGGGAACAGGTAATTGAAAAGTAAGAATGGATTGGTCTAAATGAAGTTGTTTTAAACACAAGAAACAAGTCTGTTGCAAAAAGAATATGTTGAATTCTAACATCCAACAGAATTTGCTATTTAATAAAAGAAGACAAGTAAGAAATTTATTTAAACCCTGTTCATGTAAATAACTCTTTTGTTATGTGGGTAATTTTTGAGCTGTAAAAAAGGTCACATGGAAAAGTTGAACTGTTAATGTTAGAAAAAACCATGAAGTAGAGGCATGAAATGCATGTGGATAGTTAGACATGATAACTCTAACAAGTAGGATATTTGGTAACAGATTGATGAGATTCTTGTTGCATAATATTTTTTTGGTTTAATTTTCTTTTGGTAATTTTTCTGAATGGTTTGAACTGAGTTTTTCTTGATATATTTTTTACTGAATTTGTATGATGTCAAAAAGGGAGAGAAAAGAACTATTCTGATCTAATGATGATTTCTTTTGTTACACTCTCTGTGATATGTTGGTATGTTGGCGATTGCTGAATTCTGATATCATTTCTCTATTTTTGTTTTGAATATTGGATTCCCCGTTATTGTTGTTGGATTACGGTATGTGATTTTTTACTCTCATCTTATGATGACAGAAAGGGGGAGAAATGGATGCTATGTGTGAGGGGGAGTTATTCTGAGATTATGAATTTGGCTCTTAATAGTTTTAGATGCGATGTTTGAGGGGGAGCTTATACTTATTTTTGTTTCTTTCCATCCACTGTTTTGTCATCATCAAAAAGGGGGAGAATGTTGATATTGATCCCTATCTTTTGATGTTTACAAAACAAATGGATGATACTAATATCTCTTCAACATGTACATTCAGTTATGAAGTTATTTGATTCCATGAACAAGTGCAATTGAAAGAAGACAAGGGTTGCTGATAGCTGTCGGACGCACAAAAGGACCATATCGGACGGCCGACAACCATTGAGCAACTTCGGACGCATGAAGAACTCACACTGGGACGTCCGAAAATAATAAGCCATGTCTTCTATGATCACTGACCTCGATCGGACGCTGAATATGTCTCCACCGGACGTCCGATAGAAACAAGATGATTTCTCAAATCTCTTTGTTTGCTGTCGGACGCACAAAGAGCTTGCACCGGACGTCCGATAGAATTGAAGAAAATTTCTCAAACTCACTGCCTGCTGTCGGACTCAAAAAACAGGAGTACCGGACGTCCGACACTCCCAACGACTAGTTGACTTTTCAGCTACTTTCTATCCGTTGGAAGCATTAATGAAGCACTTTCTTGGTCTCCTGTAATTAGAACATGGTCAGATATTTCAAACAACTTTTGCACACTGAAGATACAAAAGATCTAGAGTGATTTTAGTGAGAAAATACTCTTCAAGGAAGATTTGTAGTCTTAGTGGTGTGAGGTTCATTGTAAGCTTTTCATTTGTGAGTGAATACTTCATGAGTGTAGCACTGTGAGGGTTGTCTTGAGGGATAGTAAAACCTCCTAGCTTGACCGAGTGGAGTTCGGGGCAAAGTGGAGGTGAACCTTCCTTTGTACACAAGAGTCCTTGTAATTCATCAATTTGAAGAAACTTGTTTGAATTAATGAACAAGCTCAAGAGGAGTTGGGTAATTAATTGGTTTGCAATTCTTTTCTTTTTATTTACTTATTGTTACGTTTGTGATCTTTACATTTTTTATCTCTTCTACTTGGTTGTCTTCGATCCTTACAATTGGTATCAGAGCTTGGTCTCCTAGAGATTAAGCTCAATCGGCTTAGGAGTAAATATGACAACCAATAATGCCATATTTTTTGAAGGACATTCTGCCATTAGACCACCTATGTTTAATGGGTCAAATTATGTGAGTTGGAAAGAAAAAATGATTATCTTTTTGCAATCTATTGATATTGAATTGTGATTTATTATTAGTGAAGGTCCATATGATGCCTCTCTTATAGACGAAAATACTCATAGATCTAGACCAAAAATAAGAAGTGAACTGACTGCTATAGATAGAGCTCATCTCACCTTAAATGCAAAATCATGAATGTGTCATATTGTGCTTTAGACTCAAATGAATCTATTAGAGTCAAGGGTTGTAAGTCCGCTAAAGAAATTTGGGACAAACTTAGAGAAATCCATGAAGGAAGTGAGAATGTGAGAGAACAAAATAAGTCTATTCTGGTTACCAAGTATGAATCGTTCAAGATGGAACCTCATGAAAATATTGATAAGATGTATTGTAGATTCAATGACCTTATTAAGGATTTAGAAGTACTGGAAAAGGAATACTCTCCAGGCGAGAAAAACAGAAAAATTCTGAATGCTTTATCAAAGGATTGGGAGAGTAAAGTGACTGCCATTGAAGAAGCTAGAGATCTAAATTCCTTACCTATTGAATCTCTTATTAATTCTCTAACCTCTTATGAGCTGAAGCTTAAGTCCAAAATGCAAGAGGAAGAGGATGCGAAAGTAAGAAGGAGCATTGCTCTAAAAGCATCTCAAGATGAAGATGATTCTGCCTCCCTAGATGAAGAAGATGCGGAAGCGGATGATAGTGATTTAGCTCTCATCACAAATAGTTTCAAGAGAATTCTCAACAAACGAAGGTTCAGAAAAGGAGGAAACAGTAACTCATTCCCAAATCAGTTCAGTAATACAAGAAACAAAGGGAAGCAAGAGTTCAATAAAAAGCAAACTGATAAATGCTTCGAGTGCGGCCAACCTGGACACTACATGTGTGAGTGTCCAATGAAGAAGAGAAAAGGTGAAAGAAAACCAAGATTCAACAACTTCCAGTTCACATGGAATGAATGCAACTCCGAAGGTGAAATTGAAGAGGAAGAAGAATCTGCTCAATTGGCTTTCATGGCAAATGGAGATGACGAGGTAACATCTTCTAACTCTCAATTTGATAGTGATGATGAAACTGATGATGATCTTGAATCTTTCATTATAAAATTGCATGATAGTTTGAAAGGATCTTATGCTAGAAACAAGGAATTAAAATATAAAGTTGGCTTTCTTCTTCAGGACAATGCACGTCTTTTTCAACAAAACAAAAAACTGAAAACTGAAAGTGATTTCTTAAAAAAGAGTGAGACTGCTTTATACTTTGAGCTTGATAGAAAAACAAAGCTTTGTGAATTGTTCAAAAAGGAACAAGGTAAATTGAAAAGAAGAATGGATGGTCTAAATGAGTTGTTTAAACACAAGAAACAAGTCTGTTTGCAAAAGAATATGTTGAATTCTAACTCCAACGAATTTGCTATTTATAAAAGAAGACAAGTAAGATTTATTAAACCTGTTCATGTAAATAACTCTTTGGTTATGTGTAATTTTTGCTGTAAAAAAGGTCACATGAAAAGTGACTGTTATGTGAGAAAAAACATGAGTAGAGGCATGAAATGCATGTGGATAGTTAGACATGATAACTCTAACAAGTAGGATATATTGGTAAGATTGATGAGATTCTTGTTCATAATATTTTTTTGGTAATTTTCTTTTGGTATTTCTGATGGTTTGAACTGAGTTTTTCTTGATATTTTTTACTGAATTTGTATGATGTCAAAAAGGGAGAGAAAAGAACTATTCTGATCTAATGATGATTTGTTTTGTTACACTCTCTGTGATATGTTGGTATGTTGGCGATTGCTGAATTCTGATATCATTTCTCTATTTTTGTTTTGAATATTGGATTCCCCGTTATTGTTGTTGGATTACGGTATGTGATTTTTTACTCTCATCTTATGATGACAGAAAGGGGGAGAAATGGATGCTATGTGTGAGGGGGAGTTATTCTGAGATTATGAATTTGGCTCTTAATAGTTTTAGATGCGATGTTTGAGGGGGAGCTTATACTTATTTTTGTTTCTTTCCATCCACTGTTTTGTCATCATCAAAAAGGGGGAGAATGTTGATATTGATCCCTATCTTTTGATGTTTACAAAACAAATGGATGATACTAATATCTCTTCAACATGTACATTCAGTTATGAAGTTATTTGATTCCATGAACAAGTGCAATTGAAAGAAGACAAGGGTTGCTGATAGCTGTCGGACGCACAAAAGGACCATATCGGACGGCCGACAACCATTGAGCAACTTTGGACGCATGAAGAACTCACACTGGGACGTCCGAAAATAATAAGCCATGTCTTCTATGATCACTGACCTCGATCGGACGCTGAATATGTCTCCACCGGACGTCCGATAGAAACAAGATGATTTCTCAAATCTCTTTGTTTGCTGTCGGAGGCACAAAGAGCTTGCACCGGACGTCCGATAGAATTGAAGAAAATTTCTCAAACTCACTGCCTGCTGTCGGACTCAAAAAACAGGAGTACCGGACGTCCGACACTCCCAACGACTAGTTGACTGTTCAGCTACTTTCTATCCGTTGGAAGCATTAATGAAGCACTTTCTTGGTCTCCTGTAATTAGAACATGGTCAGATATTTCAAACAACTTTTGCACACTGAAGATACAAAAGATCTAGAGTGATTTTAGTGAGAAAATACTCTTCAAGAAAGATTTGTAGTCTTAGTGGTGTGAGGTTCATTGTAAGCTTTTCATTTGTGAGTGAATAATTCATGAGTGTAGCACTGTGAGGGTTGTCTTGAGGGATAGTAAAACCTCCTAGCTTGATCGAGTGGAGTTCGGGGCAAGGTGGAGGTGAACCTTCCTTTGTACACAAGAGTCCTTGTAATTCATCAATTTGAAGAAACTTGTTTGAATTAATGAACAAGCTCAAGAGGAGTTGGGTAATTAATTGGTTTGCAATTCTTTTCTTTTTATTTACTTATTGTTACGTTTGTGATCTTTACATTTTTTATGTCTTCTACTTGGTTGTCTTCGATCCTTACAATTGGTATCAGAGCTTGGTCTCCTTGAGATTAAGCTCAATCGGCTTTGTAGTAAATATGACAACCAATAATGCCATATTTTTTGAAGGACATTCTGCCATTAGACCACCTATGTTTAATGGGTCAAATTATGTGAGTTGGAAAGAAAAAATGATTATCTTTTTGCAATCTATTGATATTGAATTGTGATTTATTGTTAGTGAAGGTCCATATGATGCCTCTCTTATAGACGAAAATACTCATAGATCTAGACCAAAAATAAGAAGTGAACTGACTGCTATAGATAGAGCTCATCTCACCTTAAATGCAAAATCATGAATGTGTCATATTGTGCTTTAGACTCAAATGAATCTATTAGAGTCAAGGGTTGTAAGTCCGCTAAAGAAATTTGGGACAAACTTAGAGAAATCCATGAAGGAAGTGAGAATGTGAGAGAACAAAATAAGTCTATTCTGGTTACCAAGTATGAATCGTTCAAGATGGAACCTCATAAAAATATTGATAAGATGTATTGTTGATTCAATGACCTTATTAAGGATTTAGAAGTACTGGAGAAGGAATACTCTCCAGGCGAGAAAAACAGAAAAATTCTGAATGCTTTATCAAAGGATTGGGAGAGTAAAGTGACTGCCATTGAAGAAGCTAGAGATCTAAATTCCTTACCTATTGAATCTCTTATTAATTCTCTAACCTCTTATGAGCTGAAGCTTAAGTCCAAAATGCAAGAGGAAGAGGATGCCGAAAGTAAGTAAGGAGCATTGCTTCTAAAAAGCATCTCAAGATGAAGATGATTCTGCCTCCTAGATGAAGAGATGCGGAAGCGGATGAATAGTGATTTTAGGCTAATCATCACAAATAGTTTTCAAAGAGGAATTTCCTCAACAAAACGAAGGTTCAGAAAAGGAGGAAACAGTAAACTCATTCCCCAATCAGTTCAAGTAATACAAGAAAACAAAGGGACAGCAAGAAAGTTCCAATAAAAAGCAAACTATAAATGCCCTTCGAGTGGGCCAACCTGGACACTACATGTGTGAGTGTAACAATGAGAAGAGAAAAGGTGAAAGAAACCAAGATTCAAACAACTTCCAGTTCACATGGAAATGAATGCAACTCCGAAGGTGAATTGAAGAGGAAAAGAAATCTGCTTCATTGGCTTTCATGGCCAAATCGAGGAATGAACGAGGTAACATCTTCTAACTCTCAATTTAATAGTGATGATGAACTGATGATGCATCTGTCGTGAATCTTTTCATTATAAAATTGCATGAATAGTTTGAAAAGGATCTTAATGCTAGAAACAAGGAATTAAAAGTATTTAAAGTGTTTGGCTTTTCTTTCTTCAGGACAATGCACGGTTCTTCTTTTCAGACAAAAACAAAAGAACTGAGACTGACGAGTGATTGGCTACGTTCAAAACAAAGAGGTGGTCAAGATTCGCACTGCGTTACTGATCAAGGATACTTTGCAAGCTTGATAGAACAAAGCTTTGTGATTTTGTTCAAAAAGGAACAAGGGTAAAATTGAAAAGAAGAATGGATGGTCTAAATGAGTTGTTTAAACACAAGAAACAAGTCTGTTTGCAAAAGAATATGTTGAATTCTAACTCCAACGAATTTGCTATTTATAAAAGAAGACAAGTAAGATTTATTAAACCTGTTCATGTAAATAACTCTTTGGTTATGTGTAATTTTTGCTGTAAAAAAGGTCACATGAAAAGTGACTGTTATGTGAGAAAAAACATGAGTAGAGGCATGAAATGCATGTGGATAGTTAGACATGATAACTCTAACAAGTAGGATATATTGGTAAGATTGATGAGATTCTTGTTCATAATATTTTTTTGGTAATTTTCTTTTGGTATTTCTGATGGTTTGAACTGAGTTTTTCTTGATATTTTTTACTGAATTTGTATGATGTCAAAAAGGGAGAGAAAAGAACTATTCTGATCTAATGATGATTTGTTTTGTTACACTCTCTGTGATATGTTGGTATGTTGGCGATTGCTGAATTCTGATATCATTTCTCTATTTTTGTTTTGAATATTGGATTCCCCGTTATTGTTGTTGGATTACGGTATGTGATTTTTTACTCTCATCTTATGATGACAGAAAGGGGGAGAAATGGATGCTATGTGTGAGGGGGAGTTATTCTGAGATTATGAATTTGGCTCTTAATAGTTTTAGATGCGATGTTTGAGGGGGAGCTTATACTTATTTTTGTTTCTTTCCATCCACTGTTTTGTCATCATCAAAAAGGGGGAGAATGTTGATATTGATCCCTATCTTTTGATGTTTACAAAACAAATGGATGATACTAATATCTCTTCAACATGTACATTCAGTTATGAAGTTATTTGATTCCATGAACAAGTGCAATTGAAAGAAGACAAGGGTTGCTGATAGCTGTCGGACGCACAAAAGGACCATATCGGACGGCCGACAACCATTGAGCAACTTTGGACGCATGAAGAACTCACACTGGGACGTCCGAAAATAATAAGCCATGTCTTCTATGATCACTGACCTCGATCGGACGCTGAATATGTCTCCACCGGACGTCCGATAGAAACAAGATGATTTCTCAAATCTCTTTGTTTGCTGTCGGAGGCACAAAGAGCTTGCACCGGACGTCCGATAGAATTGAAGAAAATTTCTCAAACTCACTGCCTGCTGTCGGACTCAAAAAACAGGAGTACCGGACGTCCGACACTCCCAACGACTAGTTGACTGTTCAGCTACTTTCTATCCGTTGGAAGCATTAATGAAGCACTTTCTTGGTCTCCTGTAATTAGAACATGGTCAGATATTTCAAACAACTTTTGCACACTGAAGATACAAAAGATCTAGAGTGATTTTAGTGAGAAAATACTCTTCAAGAAAGATTTGTAGTCTTAGTGGTGTGAGGTTCATTGTAAGCTTTTCATTTGTGAGTGAATAATTCATGAGTGTAGCACTGTGAGGGTTGTCTTGAGGGATAGTAAAACCTCCTAGCTTGATCGAGTGGAGTTCGGGGCAAGGTGGAGGTGAACCTTCCTTTGTACACAAGAGTCCTTGTAATTCATCAATTTGAAGAAACTTGTTTGAATTAATGAACAAGCTCAAGAGGAGTTGGGTAATTAATTGGTTTGCAATTCTTTTCTTTTTATTTACTTATTGTTACGTTTGTGATCTTTACATTTTTTATGTCTTCTACTTGGTTGTCTTCGATCCTTACAATTGGTATCAGAGCTTGGTCTCCTTGAGATTAAGCTCAATCGGCTTTGTAGTAAATATGACAACCAATAATGCCATATTTTTTGAAGGACATTCTGCCATTAGACCACCTATGTTTAATGGGTCAAATTATGTGAGTTGGAAAGAAAAAATGATTATCTTTTTGCAATCTATTGATATTGAATTGTGATTTATTATTAGCGAAGGTCCATATGATGCCTCTCTTATAGACGAAAATACTCATAGATCTAGACCAAAAATAAGAAGTGAACTGACTGCTATAGATAGAGCTCATCTCACCTTAAATGCAAAATCATGAATGTGTCATATTGTGCTTTAGACTCAAATGAATCTATTAGAGTCAAGGGTTGTAAGTCCGCTAAAGAAATTTGGGACAAACTTAGAGAAATCCATGAAGGAAGTGAGAATGTGAGAGAACAAAATAAGTCTATTCTGGTTACCAAGTATGAATCGTTCAAGATGGAACCTCATGAAAATATTGATAAGATGTATTGTAGATTCAATGACCTTATTAAGGATTTAGAAGTACTGGAAAAGGAATACTCTCCAGGCGAGAAAAACAGAAAAATTCTGAATGCTTTATCAAAGGATTGGGAGAGTAAAGTGACTGCCATTGAAGAAGCTAGAGATCTAAATTCCTTACCTATTGAATCTCTTATTAATTCTCTAACCTCTTATGAGCTGAAGCTTAAGTCCAAAATGCAAGAGGAAGAGGATGCGAAAGTAAGAAGGAGCATTGCTCTAAAAGCATCTCAAGATGAAGATGATTCTGCCTCCCTAGATGAAGAAGATGCGGAAGCGGATGATAGTGATTTAGCTCTCATCACAAATAGTTTCAAGAGAATTCTCAACAAACGAAGGTTCAGAAAAGGAGGAAACAGTAACTCATTCCCCAATCAGTTCAGTAATACAAGAAACAAAGGGAAGCAAGAGTTCAATAAAAAGCAAACTGATAAATGCTTCGAGTGCGGCCAACCTGGACACTACATGTGTGAGTGTCCAATGAAGAAGAGAAAAGGTGAAAGAAAACCAAGATTCAACAACTTCCAGTTCACATGGAATGAATGCAACTCCGAAGGTGAAATTGAAGAGGAAGAAGAATCTGGTCAATTGGCTTTCATGGCCAATGGAGATGATGAGGTAACATCTTCTAACTCTCAATTTGATAGTGATGATGATCTTGAATCTTTCATTATAAAATTGCATGATAGTTTGAAAGGATCTTATGCTAGAAACAAGGAATTAAAATATAAAGTT
Source organism: Coffea eugenioides (assembly GCF_003713205.1). Taxonomy (NCBI): domain Eukaryota; kingdom Viridiplantae; phylum Streptophyta; class Magnoliopsida; order Gentianales; family Rubiaceae; genus Coffea; species Coffea eugenioides. The sequence continues at coordinate 14,331 of NW_020863669.1, forward strand.
GGCTTTCTTCTTCAGGACAATGCACGTCTTTTTCAACAAAACAAAAAACTGAAAACTGAAAGTGATTTCTTAAAAAAGAGTGAGACTGCTTTACACTTTGAGCTTGATAGAAAAACAAAGCTTTGTGAATTGTTCAGAAAGGAACAAGGTAATTTGAAAAGAAGAATGGATGGTCTAAATGAGTTGTTTAAACACAAGAAACAGGTCTGTTTGCAAAAGAATATGTTGAATTCTAACTCCAACGAATTTGCTATTTATAAAAGAAGACAAGTAAGATTTATTAAACCTGTTCATGTAAATAACTCTTTGGCTATGTGTAATTTTTGCTGTCAAAAAGGTCACATGAAAAGTGACTGTTATGTGAGAAAAAACATGAGTAGAGGCATGAAATGCATGTGGATAGTTAGACATGATAACTCTAACAAGTAGGAGATATTGGTAAGATTGATGAGATTCTTGTTCATAATGTTTTTTTTGTAATTCTCTTTTGGTATTTCTGATGGTTTGAACTGAATTTTTCTTGATATTTTTTACTGAATTTGTATGATGTCAAAAAGGGAGAGAAAAGAACTATTCTGATCTAATGATGATTTGTTTTGTTACACTCTCTGTGATATGTTGGTATGTTGGCGATTGCTGAATTCTGATATCATTTCTCTATTTTTGTTTTGAATATAGGATTCCCCGTTATTGTTGTTGGATTACGGTATGTGATTTTTTACTCTCATCTTATGATGACAGAAAGGGGGAGAAATGGATGCTATGTGTGAGGGGGAGTTATTCTGAGATTATGAATTTGGCTCTTAATAGTTTTGGATGCGATGTTTGAGGGGGAGCTTATACTTATTTTTGTTTCTTTCCATCCACTGTTTTGTCATCATCAAAATGGGGGAGAATGTTGATATTGATTCCTATCTTTTGATGTTTACAAAACAAATGGATTGATATCTAATACTTCTTCAACATTACATCAGTTATTGAAGTTATTTGATTCCATGAACAAGTGCAATTGAAAGCAAGACAAGTGGTTGCTGAGTAGTTGTCGGACGGGCACAAAGGACCATATCGGAACGGCCGACAACCATATGAGCAACTTCGGACGCATGAAAGAACTCACACTGGGACGTCCGACAATAATAAAGCCATGTCTTTATGATAACTGACCTCGATGGCACGCATGAATATGTCTCCAACCGGAGTCCGATAGAAACAAGATGATTTCTCAAATCTCTTTGTTTGGCTGTCGGAGCGCACAAAGAGCTGCACCGGACGTCCGATGTAGAATTGAAGAAAATTTCGTCAAACTTCACTGCCTGCTTGTCGACTCGAAAAAACAGGAGTACCGGACGTCCGAGCACTCCCCAACGACTAGTCTGACTTGTTCAGCTAACTTTCTATCCGTTGGAGAGCATTAATGAAGCAACTTCTTGTCCCTGTACATTAGAACATGGTCAGGTATTTCACACAACTTTTGCACACTGGAAGACTACAAAAGTATCTACAGATTGATTTTTGATGTGAGAAAATACTCTTCAAAGGAAGATTTGTAGTCTTAGTGGTGTGAGTTCATTGTAAGCTTTTCATTTGTGAGTGAACTTATGAGTTGGTAGCACTGTGAGGTTGTCTTGAGGGAAGTAAATACCTCCTAAGGCTTGACCGACGTGGACGTTCGGGCAAGGTGGAGTGAACCTTCCTGTACGAACAGAGTCCTTGTAATTCAATCAATTTGAAGAAACTTGTTTGAATTAATGAACAAGCTCAAGAGCGAGTTGGGGTAATTAATTGGTTGCAATTCTTTTCTTTTTATTTATCTTATTGTTACGTTTGTGATCTTTACATTTTTTTATCATCTTCTACTTGGTTGTCTCGATCTTATCAATTGGTATCAGAGCTTGGTCCTCCTTGAGATTAAGCTCATCGGCTTAGGAGTAAATATTGACAACCAAATAATGCCATATTTTTTGAAAGGGACCATTCTGCCATTCAGAGCACCTATGTTTAATGGGTCAAATTATGTGAAGTTGGAAAGAAAAAATGATATATCTTTTTGCAGATCTATGATATTGAATTGTGATTTATTATTAGTGAGGTCCTTGATTGCCCTCTCTTATAGACGAAAAACTCATAGATCTAGCACCAAAAAAAGAATGAACTGACTGCGTATAGATAGACGCTCATCTCACCTTAAATTGCAAAATCATGAATGGTGTATTGTGCTTTAACTCAAATGAATCTATTAGAGTCAAGGGTTGTATAGTCGCTAAAGAACATTTGGAACAAACTCTTTAGAGAAAATTCCATGAAGGATGAGAAATGTGAGAGAACAAAATAAGTCTATTCTGGTTACCAAGTATGAATCGTTCAAGATGGAAACGCTCATGAAAAATATTGATTAAGCATGTATTGTAGATTCAATGACCTTTTAAGGATAGAAGTGACTTGAAAAAGGAATACTCTCCAGGTCGAGAAAAACAGAAAATATCTGAATGCTTTATCAAAAGGATTGGGAGAGTAAAAGTGCTAGCCATTGAAGAAGCTAAGCGATTCTAAATTCCTTACCATTGAATCTCTTATAATTCTCTAACTCTTATGAGCTGAAGCTTAAAGTCCAAAATGCCAGAGGAAAGAGGCTGCGAAAGTAAAGTAAGGAGCATTGCTACTAAAAGAGCACTCAAGAATGAAGGATGATTCCTGCCTCCCTAGATGAAGAAATGCGGAGCGGATGATAGTGATTTAGCTCGTCATCATCAAATAGTTTCAAGAGAATTCTCAACAAACGAAGGTACAGAAAAGGAGGAAACAGTAACTCATTCCCAAATCAGTTCAGTAATACAAGAAACAAAGGGAAGCAAGAGTTCAATAAAAAGCAAACTGATAAATGCTTCGAGTGCGGCCAACCTGGACACTACATGTGTGAGTGTCCAATGAAGAAGAGAAAAGGTGAAAGAAAACCAAGATTCAACAACTTCCAGTTCACATGGAATGAATGCAACTCCGAAGGTGAAATTGAAGAGGAAGAAGAATCTGGTCAATTGGCTTTCATGGCCAATGGAGATGATGAGGTAACATCTTCTAACTCTCAATTTGATAGTGATGATGATATTGAATCTTTCATTATAAAATTGCATGATAGTTTGAAAGGATCTTATGCTAGAAACAAGGAATTAAAATATAAAGTTGGCTTTCTTCTTCAGGACAATGCACGTCTTTTTCAACAAAACAAAAAACTGAAAACTGAAAGTGATTTCTTAAAAAAGAGTGAGACTGCTTTACACTTTGAGCTTGATAGAAAAACAAAGCTTTGTGAATTGTTCAGAAAGGAACAAGGTAATTTGAAAAGAAGAATGGATGGTCTAAATGAGTTGTTTAAACACAAGAAACAGGTCTGTTTGCAAAAGAATATGTTGAATTCTAACTCCAACGAATTTGCTATTTATAAAAGAAGACAAGTAAGATTTATTAAACCTGTTCATGTAAATAACTCTTTGGCTATGTGTAATTTTTGCTGTCAAAAAGGTCACATGAAAAGTGACTGTTATGTGAGAAAAAACATGAGTAGAGGCATGAAATGCATGTGGATAGTTAGACATGATAACTCTAACAAGTAGGAGATATTGGTAAGATTGATGAGATTCTTGTTCATAATGTTTTTTTTGTAATTCTCTTTTGGTATTTCTGATGGTTTGAACTGAGTTTTTCTTGATATTTTTTACTGAATTTGTATGATGTCAAAAAGGGAGAGAAAAGAACTATTCTGATCTAATGATGATTTGTTTTGTTACACTCTCTGTGATATGTTGGTATGTTGGCGATTGCTGAATTCTGATATCATTTCTCTATTTTTGTTTTGAATATAGGATTCCCCGTTATTGTTGTTGGATTACGGTATGTGATTTTTTACTCTCATCTTATGATGACAGAAAGGGGGAGAAATGGATGCTATGTGTGAGGGGGAGTTATTCTGAGATTATGAATTTGGCTCTTAATAGTTTTCGATGCGATGTTTGAGGGGGAGCTTATACTTATTTTTGTTTCTTTCCATCCACTGTTTTGTCATCATCAAAAAGGGGGAGAATGTTGATATTGATCCCTATCTTTTGATGTTTACAAAACAAATGGATGATACTAATATCTCTTCAACATGTACATTCAGTTATGAAGTTATTTGATTCCATGAACAAGTGCAATTGAAAGAAGACAAGGGTTGCTGATAGCTGTCGGACGCACAAAAGGACCATATCGGACGGCCGACAACCATTGAGCAACTTCGGACGCATGAAGAACTCACACTGGGACGTCCGAAAATAATAAGCCATGTCTTCTATGATCACTGACCTCGATCGGACGCTGAATATGTCTCCACCGGACGTCCGATAGAAACAAGATGATTTCTCAAATCTCTTTGTTTGCTGTCGGACGCACAAAGAGCTTGCACCGGACGTCCGATAGAATTGAAGAAAATTTCTCAAACTCACTGCCTGCTGTCGGACTCAAAAAACAGGAGTACCGGACGTCCGACACTCCCAACGACTAGTTGACTTTTCAGCTACTTTCTATCCGTTGGAAGCATTAATGAAGCACTTTCTTGGTCTCCTGTAATTAGAACATGGTCAGATATTTCAAACAACTTTTGCACACTGAAGATACAAAAGATCTAGAGTGATTTTAGTGAGAAAATACTCTTCAAGGAAGATTTGTAGTCTTAGTGGTGTGAGGTTCATTGTAAGCTTTTCATTTGTGAGTGAATACTTCATGAGTGTAGCACTGTGAGGGTTGTCTTGAGGGATAGTAAAACCTCCTAGCTTGACCGAGTGGAGTTCGGGGCAAAGTGGAGGTGAACCTTCCTTTGTACACAAGAGTCCTTGTAATTCATCAATTTGAAGAAACTTGTTTGAATTAATGAACAAGCTCAAGAGGAGTTGGGTAATTAATTGGTTTGCAATTCTTTTCTTTTTATTTACTTATTGTTACGTTTGTGATCTTTACATTTTTTATCTCTTCTACTTGGTTGTCTTCGATCCTTACAATTGGTATCAGAGCTTGGTCTCCTAGAGATTAAGCTCAATCGGCTTAGGAGTAAATATGACAACCAATAATGCCATATTTTTTGAAGGACATTCTGCCATTAGACCACCTATGTTTAATGGGTCAAATTATGTGAGTTGGAAAGAAAAAATGATTATCTTTTTGCAATCTATTGATATTGAATTGTGATTTATTATTAGTGAAGGTCCATATGATGCCTCTCTTATAGACGAAAATACTCATAGATCTAGACCAAAAATAAGAAGTGAACTGACTGCTATAGATAGAGCTCATCTCACCTTAAATGCAAAATCATGAATGTGTCATATTGTGCTTTAGACTCAAATGAATCTATTAGAGTCAAGGGTTGTAAGTCCGCTAAAGAAATTTGGGACAAACTTAGAGAAATCCATGAAGGAAGTGAGAATGTGAGAGAACAAAATAAGTCTATTCTGGTTACCAAGTATGAATCGTTCAAGATGGAACCTCATGAAAATATTGATAAGATGTATTGTAGATTCAATGACCTTATTAAGGATTTAGAAGTACTGGAAAAGGAATACTCTCCAGGCGAGAAAAACAGAAAAATTCTGAATGCTTTATCAAAGGATTGGGAGAGTAAAGTGACTGCCATTGAAGAAGCTAGAGATCTAAATTCCTTACCTATTGAATCTCTTATTAATTCTCTAACCTCTTATGAGCTGAAGCTTAAGTCCAAAATGCAAGAGGAAGAGGATGCGAAAGTAAGAAGGAGCATTGCTCTAAAAGCATCTCAAGATGAAGATGATTCTGCCTCCCTAGATGAAGAAGATGCGGAAGCGGATGATAGTGATTTAGCTCTCATCACAAATAGTTTCAAGAGAATTCTCAACAAACGAAGGTTCAGAAAAGGAGGAAACAGTAACTCATTCCCAAATCAGTTCAGTAATACAAGAAACAAAGGGAAGCAAGAGTTCAATAAAAAGCAAACTGATAAATGCTTCGAGTGCGGCCAACCTGGACACTACATGTGTGAGTGTCCAATGAAGAAGAGAAAAGGTGAAAGAAAACCAAGATTCAACAACTTCCAGTTCACATGGAATGAATGCAACTCCGAAGGTGAAATTGAAGAGGAAGAAGAATCTGGTCAATTGGCTTTCATGGCCAATGGAGATGATGAGGTAACATCTTCTAACTCTCAATTTGATAGTGATGATGATCTTGAATCTTTCATTATAAAATTGCATGATAGTTTGAAAGGATCTTATGCTAGAAACAAGGAATTAAAATATAAAGTTGGCTTTCTTCTTCAGGACAATGCACGTCTTTTTCAACAAAACAAAAAACTGAAAACTGAAAGTGATTTCTTAAAAAAGAGTGAGACTGCTTTACACTTTGAGCTTGATAGAAAAACAAAGCTTTGTGAATTGTTCAAAAAGGAACAAGGTAATTTGAAAAGAAGAATGGATGGTCTAAATGAGTTGTTTAAACACAAGAAACAAGTCTGTTTGCAAAAGAATATGTTGAATTCTAACTCCAACGAATTTGCTATTTATAAAAGAAGACAAGTAAGATTTATTAAACCTGTTCATGTAAATAACTCTTTGGCTATGTGTAATTTTTGCTGTCAAAAAGGTCACATGAAAAGTGACTGTTATGTGAGAAAAAACATGAGTAGAGGCATGAAATGCATGTGGATAGTTAGACATGATAACTCTAACAAGTAGGAGATATTGGTAAGATTGATGAGATTCTTGTTCATAATGTTTTTTTTGTAATTCTCTTTTGGTATTTCTGATGGTTTGAACTGAGTTTTTCTTGATATTTTTTACTGAATTTGTATGATGTCAAAAAGGGAGAGAAAAGAACTATTCTGATCTAATGATGATTTGTTTTGTTACACTCTCTGTGATATGTTGGTATGTTGGCGATTGCTGAATTCTGATATCATTTCTCTATTTTTGTTTTGAATATAGGATTCCCCGTTATTGTTGTTGGATTACGGTATGTGATTTTTTACTCTCATCTTATGATGACAGAAAGGGGGAGAAATGGATGCTATGTGTGAGGGGGAGTTATTCTGAGATTATGAATTTGGCTCTTAATAGTTTTCGATGCGATGTTTGAGGGGGAGCTTATACTTATTTTTGTTTCTTTCCATCCACTGTTTTGTCATCATCAAAAAGGGGGAGAATGTTGATATTGATCCCTATCTTTTGATGTTTACAAAACAAATGGATGATACTAATATCTCTTCAACATGTACATTCAGTTATGAAGTTATTTGATTCCATGAACAAGTGCAATTGAAAGAAGACAAGGGTTGCTGATAGCTGTCGGACGCACAAAAGGACCATATCGGACGGCCGACAACCATTGAGCAACTTCGGACGCATGAAGAACTCACACTGGGACGTCCGAAAATAATAAGCCATGTCTTCTATGATCACTGACCTCGATCGGACGCTGAATATGTCTCCACCGGACGTCCGATAGAAACAAGATGATTTCTCAAATCTCTTTGTTTGCTGTCGGAGCACAAAGAGCTTGCACCGGACGTCCGATAGAATTGAAGAAAATTTCTCAAACTCACTGCCTGCTGTCGGACTCAAAAAACAGGAGTACCGGACGTCCGACACTCCCAACGACTAGTTGACTGTTCAGCTACTTTCTATCCGTTGGAAGCATTAATGAAGCACTTTCTTGGTCTCCTGTAATTAGAACATGGTCAGATATTTCAAACAACTTTTGCACACTGAAGATACAAAAGATCTAGAGTGATTTTAGTGAGAAAATACTCTTCAAGGAAGATTTGTAGTCTTAGTGGTGTGAGGTTCATTGTAAGCTTTTCATTTGTGAGTGAATACTTCATGAGTGTAGCACTGTGAGGGTTGTCTTGAGGGATAGTAAAACCTCCTAGCTTGACCGAGTGGAGTTCGGGGCAAAGTGGAGGTGAACCTTCCTTTGTACACAAGAGTCCTTGTAATTCATCAATTTGAAGAAACTTGTTTGAATTAATGAACAAGCTCAAGAGGAGTTGGGTAATTAATTGGTTTGCAATTCTTTTCTTTTTATTTACTTATTGTTACGTTTGTGATCTTTACATTTTTTATCTCTTCTACTTGGTTGTCTTCGATCCTTACAATTGGTATCAGAGCTTGGTCTCCTAGAGATTAAGCTCAATCGGCTTAGGAGTAAATATGACAACCAATAATGCCATATTTTTTGAAGGACATTCTGCCATTAGACCACCTATGTTTAATGGGTCAAATTATGTGAGTTGGAAAGAAAAAATGATTATCTTTTTGCAATCTATTGATATTGAATTGTGATTTATTATTAGCGAAGGTCCATATGATGCCTCTCTTATAGACGAAAATACTCATAGATCTAGACCAAAAATAAGAAGTGAACTGACTGCTATAGATAGAGCTCATCTCACCTTAAATGCAAAATCATGAATGTGTCATATTGTGCTTTAGACTCAAATGAATCTATTAGAGTCAAGGGTTGTAAGTCCGCTAAAGAAATTTGGGACAAACTTAGAGAAATCCATGAAGGAAGTGAGAATGTGAGAGAACAAAATAAGTCTATTCTGGTTACCAAGTATGAATCGTTCAAGATGGAACCTCATGAAAATATTGATAAGATGTATTGTAGATTCAATGACCTTATTAAGGATTTAGAAGTACTGGAAAAGGAATACTCTCCAGGCGAGAAAAACAGAAAAATTCTGAATGCTTTATCAAAGGATTGGGAGAGTAAAGTGACTGCCATTGAAGAAGCTAGAGATCTAAATTCCTTACCTATTGAATCTCTTATTAATTCTCTAACCTCTTATGAGCTGAAGCTTAAGTCCAAAATGCAAGAGGAAGAGGATGCGAAAGTAAGAAGGAGCATTGCTCTAAAAGCATCTCAAGATGAAGATGATTCTGCCTCCCTAGATGAAGAAGATGCGGAAGCTGATGATAGTGATTTAGCTCTCATCACAAATAGTTTCAAGAGAATTCTCAACAAACGAAGGTTCAGAAAAGGAGGAAACAGTAACTCATTCCCAAATCAGTTCAGTAATACAAGAAACAAAGGGAAGCAAGAGTTCAATAAAAAGCAAACTGATAAATGCTTCGAGTGCGGCCAACCTGGACACTACATGTGTGAGTGTCCAATGAAGAAGAGAAAAGGTGAAAGAAAACCAAGATTCAACAACTTCCAGTTCACATGGAATGAATGCAACTCCGAAGGTGAAATTGAAGAGGAAGAAGAATCTGCTCAATTGGCTTTCATGGCAAATGGAGATGACGAGGTAACATCTTCTAACTCTCAATTTGATAGTGATGATGAAACTGATGATGATCTTGAATCTTTCATTATAAAATTGCATGATAGTTTGAAAGGATCTTATGCTAGAAACAAGGAATTAAAATATAAAGTTGGCTTTCTTCTTCAGGACAATGCACGTCTTTTTCAACAAAACAAAAAACTGAAAACTGAAAGTGATTTCTTAAAAAAGAGTGAGACTGCTTTACACTTTGAGCTTGATAGAAAAACAAAGCTTTGTGAATTGTTCAAAAAAGGAACAAGGTAATTTGAAAAGAAGAATGGATGGTCTAAATGAGTTGTTTAAACACAAGAAACAAGTCTGTTGGCAAAAGAATATGTTGAATTCTAACTCCAACGAATTTGCTATTTATAAAAGAAGACAAGTAAGATTTATTAAACCTGTTCATGTAAATAACTCTTTGGCTATGTGTAATTTTTGCTGTCAAAAAGGTCACATGAAAAGTGACTGTTATGTGAGAAAAAACATGAGTAGAGGCATGAAATGCATGTGGATAGTTAGACATGATAACTCTAACAAGTAGGAGATATTGGTAAGATTGATGAGATTCTTGTTCATAATGTTTTTTTTGTAATTCTCTTTTGGTATTTCTGATGGTTTGAACTGAATTTTTCTTGATATTTTTTACTGAATTTGTATGATGTCAAAAAGGGAGAGAAAAGAACTATTCTGATCTAATGATGATTTGTTTTGTTACACTCTCTGTGATATGTTGGTATGTTGGCGATTGCTGAATTCTGATATCATTTCTCTATTTTTGTTTTGAATATAGGATTCCCCGTTATTGTTGTTGGATTACGGTATGTGATTTTTTACTCTCATCTTATGATGACAGAAAGGGGGAGAAATGGATGCTATGTGTGAGGGGGAGTTATTCTGAGATTATGAATTTGGCTCTTAATAGTTTTCGATGCGATGTTTGAGGGGGAGCTTATACTTATTTTTGTTTCTTTCCATCCACTGTTTTGTCATCATCAAAAAGGGGGAGAATGTTGATATTGATCCCTATCTTTTGATGTTTACAAAACAAATGGATGATACTAATATCTCTTCAACATGTACATTCAGTTATGAAGTTATTTGATTCCATGAACAAGTGCAATTGAAAGAAGACAAGGGTTGCTGATAGCTGTCGGACGCACAAAAGGACCATATCGGACGGCCGACAACCATTGAGCAACTTCGGACGCATGAAGAACTCACACTGGGACGTCCGAAAATAATAAGCCATGTCTTCTATGATCACTGACCTCGATCGGACGCTGAATATGTCTCCACCGGACGTCCGATAGAAACAAGATGATTTCTCAAATCTCTTTGTTTGCTGTCGGAGGCACAAAGAGCTTGCACCGGACGTCCGATAGAATTGAAGAAAATTTCTCAAACTCACTGCCTGCTGTCGGACTCAAAAAACAGGAGTACCGGACGTCCGACACTCCCAACGACTAGTTGACTGTTCAGCTACTTTCTATCCGTTGGAAGCATTAATGAAGCACTTTCTTGGTCTCCTGTAATTAGAACATGGTCAGATATTTCAAACAACTTTTGCACACTGAAGATACAAAAGATCTAGAGTGATTTTAGTGAGAAAATACTCTTCAAGGAAGATTTGTAGTCTTAGTGGTGTGAGGTTCATTGTAAGCTTTTCATTTGTGAGTGAATACTTCATGAGTGTAGCACTGTGAGGGTTGTCTTGAGGGATAGTAAAACCTCCTAGCTTGATCGAGTGGAGTTCGGGGCAAGGTGGAGGTGAACCTTCCTTTGTACACAAGAGTCCTTGTAATTCATCAATTTGAAGAAACTTGTTTGAATTAATGAACAAGCTCAAGAGGAGTTGGGTAATTAATTGGTTTGCAATTCTTTTCTTTTTATTTACTTATTGTTACGTTTGTGATCTTTACATTTTTTATGTCTTCTACTTGGTTGTCTTCGATCCTTACAATTGGTATCAGAGCTTGGTCTCCTTGAGATTAAGCTCAATCGGCTTTGTAGTAAATATGACAACCAATAATGCCATATTTTTTGAAGGACATTCTGCCATTAGACCACCTATGTTTAATGGGTCAAATTATGTGAGTTGGAAAGAAAAATGATTATTTTTTTGCAATCTATTGATATGAGAATTGTGATTTATTTTGCGAAGGTCCTATGATGCCCTCTCTTATAGACGAAAATCCTGCATAGATCTAGACCAAAATAGAGTGAACTGACTGCTATAGATAGAGCTCATCTTCACCTTAATGCAAATCAGAATGTTCTATTGTGTTAAGACTCAAAATGAATCTATTAGAAGTCAAGGTTGTAAGTCCCGCTAAAGAAATTTGGGACAAACTTAGAGAAATCAGAAGAAAGTGAGAATGTGGAGAGAACAAAATAAGTCTAGTTCTGGTTACCAAGTTGATCGTTCAGATGGAACTCATGAAAATATTAATAAGGATGTATTGTAGATTTCAATGACCTTATAAGATTTTAGAAAGTACTGGAAAGGAATACTCTCCAGACGAGAAAAACAAGAAAAATTCTGAATGCTTTATACAAAGGATTGGGAGAGTAAGTGACTGCCATTGAAGAAGCTAGAGATCTAAATTCCTTACCTATTGAATCTCTTATTAAATTCTCTAACCTCTTATGAAGCTGAAGCTTAAGTCCAAAATCAAGAGGAAGAGGATGCGAAAAGTAGAGGAGCATGCTTCTAAAACATCTCAGATGAAGATGATTCTGCCTCCCTAGATAAGAAGATGCGGAAGCGATGATAGTGGATTTAGCTCTCATAATATTTCAAGAAGAATTCTCAACAAACGAAGGTTCAGAAAAGGAGGAACAGTAACTCATCCAATCAGTTCAGATAATACAAGAAACAAAGGGAAGCAAGAGTTCAATAAAAAGCAAACTGATAAATGCCTTCGAGTGCGGCCAACCTGGACAGCTACACTGTGTGAGTGGTCCAATGAAGAAGAGAAAGGTGAAAAAACCAAGATTCAACAACTTCCGTTCCATGGAATGAATGCAACTCGAAGGTGAAATTGAAAGAGGACGAAGATCTGGTCAATTGGCTTTTCATGTGCAATGGAGTGATGAAGGGTAACATCTTCTAACCTCAATTTTGATAGTGATGATGATCTTGAATTTTCATTATAAAATTGCATGATAGTTTGAAAGGATCTATGCTAGAAACAAGGAATTAAATATAAAGTTGGCTTTCTTCTCAGGACATGCACGTCTTTTTAACAAACAAAAAACTGAAAACTGAAAGTGATTTCTTAAAAGAGTGAGACTGCTTTACATTTGAGCTTGAAGAAAACAAAGCTTTTGTGATGTTCAGAAATGGAACAAGGTAATTTGAAAAGAAGAATGGATGGTCTAAATAGTTGTTTAAACACAAGAAACAGGTCTGTTTGCAAAAGAATATGTTGAATTCTAACTCCAACGAATTTGCTATTTATAAAAGAAGACAAGTAAGATTTATTAAACCTGTTCATGTAAATAACTCTTTGGCTATGTGTAATTTTTGCTGTCAAAAAGGTCACATGAAAAGTGACTGTTATGTGAGAAAAAACATGAGTAGAGGCATGAAATGCATGTGGATAGTTAGACATGATAACTCTAACAAGTAGGAGATATTGGTAAGATTGATGAGATTCTTGTTCATAATATTTTTTTTGTAATTCTCTTTTTGTATTTCTGATGGTTTGAACACTGAATTTTTCTTTGATATCTTTTACAGGAATTTGTATTGAGTCAAAAAAGGAGAGAAAAGAACTATTCTGATCTAATGATGATTTGTTTTTGTTACAACTCTTGTGATAGTTGGTATGTTGGCCGATTGCTGAATTATATCATTTCTCTATTTTTTGTTTTGATATAGGATTCCCGTTATTTGTTGTTGGATTACGTATGTGATTTTTTACTCTCATCTTATGATGAAGAAAGGGGGAGAAATATGGATGCTATGGTGTGAGGGGGAGTTATCTGGAATTATGAATTTGGCTCTTAACTAGTTTCGATGCATGTTTGAGGGGACTTATACTGTTATTTTTGTTTCTTTCCATCCACTGTTTTGGTCATCATCAAAAGGGGAGAATGTTGATATTGTCCTATCTTTTTGATTTTACAACAATGATGAATACTGAAATATCTCTTCAACATGTACATTCAGTTATGAAGTTATTTGATTCCATGAACAAGTGCAATTGAAAGAAGACAAGGGTTGCTGATAGCTGTCGGACGCACAAAAGGACCATATCGGACGGCCGACAACCATTGAGCAACTTCGGACGCATGAAGAACTCACACTGGGACGTCCGAAAATAATAAGCCATGTCTTCTATGATCACTGACCTCGATCGGACGCTGAATATGTCTCCAACGGACGTCCGATAGAAACAAGATGATTTCTCAAATCTCTTTGTTTGCTGTCGGACGCACAAAGAGCTTGCACCGGACGTCCGATAGAATTGAAGAAAATTTCTCAAACTCACTGCCTGCTGTCGGACTCAAAAAACAGGAGTACCGGACGTCCGACACTCCCAACGACTAGTTGACTTTTCAGTTACTTTCTATCCGTTGGAAGCATTAATGAAGCACTTTCTTGGTCTCCTGTAATTAAAACATGGTTAGATATTTCAAACAACTTTTGCACACTGAAGATACAAAAGATCTAGAGTGATTTTAGTGAGAAAATACTCTTCAAGGAAGATTTGTAGTCTTAGTGGTGTGAGGTTCATTGTAAGCTTTTCATTTGTGAGTGAATACTTCATGAGTGTAGCACTGTGAGGGTTGTCTTGAGGGATAGTAAAACCTCCTAGCTTGACCGAGTGGAGTTCGGGGCAAAGTGGAGGTGAACCTTCCTTTGTACACAAGAGTCCTTGTAATTCATCAATTTGAAGAAACTTGTTTGAATTAATGAACAAGCTCAAGAGGAGTTGGGTAATTAATTGGTTTGCAATTCTTTTCTTTTTATTTACTTATTGTTACGTTTGTGATCTTTACATTTTTTATCTCTTCTACTTGGTTGTCTTCGATCCTTACAATTGGTATCAGAGCTTGGTCTCCTAGAGATTAAGCTCAATCGGCTTAGGAGTAAATATGACAACCAATAATGCCATATTTTTTGAAGGACATTCTGCCATTAGACCACCTATGTTTAATGGGTCAAATTATGTGAGTTGGAAAGAAAAAATGATTATCTTTTTGCAATCTATTGATATTGAATTGTGATTTATTATTAGTGAAGGTCCATATGATGCCTCTCTTATAGACGAAAATACTCATAGATATAGACCAAAAATAAGAAGTGAACTGACTGCTATAGATAGAGCTCATCTCACCTTAAATGCAAAACCATGAATGTGTCATATTGTGCTTTAGACTCAAATGAATCTATTAGAGTCAAAGATTGTAAGTCCGCTAAAGAAATTTGGGACAAACTTAGAGAAATCCATGAAGGAAATGAGAATGTGAGAGAACAAAATAAGCCTATTCTGGTTACCAAGTATGAATCGTTCAAGATGGAACCTCATGAAAATATTGATAAGATGTATTGTAGATTCAATGACCTTATTAAGGATTTATAAGTACTGGAAAAGGAATACTCTCCAGGCGAGAAAAATAGAAAAATTCTGAATGCTTTATCAAAGGATTGGGAGAGTAAAGTGACTGCCATTGAAGAAGCTTGAGATCTAAATTCCTTACCTATTGAATCTCTTATTAATTCTCTAACCTCTTATGAGCTGAAGCTTAAGTCCAAAATGCAAGAGGAAGAGGATGCGAAAGTAAGAAGGAGCATTGCTCTAAAAGCATCTCAAGATGAAGATGATTCTGCCTCCCTAGATGAAGAAGATGCGGAAGCGGATGATAGTGATTTAGCTCTCATCAGAAATAGTTTCAAGAGAATTCTCAACAAACGAAAGTTCAGAAAAGGAGGAAACAGTAACTCATTCCCAAATCAGTTCAGTAATACAAGAAACAAAGGGAAGCAAGAGTTCAATAAAAAGCAAACGGATAAATGCTTCGAGTGCGGCCAACCTGGACACTACATGTGTGAGTGTCCAATGAAGAAGAGAAAAGGTGAAAGAAAACCAAGATTCAACAATTTCCAGTTCACATGGAATGAATGCAACTCCGAAGGTGAAATTGAAGAGGAAGAAGAATCTGGTCAATTGGCTTTCATGGCCAATGGAGATGATGAGGTAACATCTTCTAACTCTCAATTTGATAGTGATGATGAAACTGATGATGATCTTGAATCTTTCATTATAAAATTGCATGATAGTTTGAAAGGATCTTATGCTAGAAACAAGGAATTAAAATATAAAGTTGGCTTTCTTCTTCAGGACAATGCACGTCTTTTTCAACAAAACAAAAAACTGAAAACTGAAAGTGATTTCTTAAAAAAGAGTGAGACTGCTTTATACTTTGAGCTTGATAGAAAAACAAAGCTTTGTGAATTGTTCAAAAAGGAACAAGGTAAATTGAAAAGAAGAATGGATGGTCTAAATGAGTTGTTTAAACACAAGAAACAAGTCTGTTTGCAAAAGAATATGTTGAATTCTAACTCCAACGAATTTGCTATTTATAAAAGAAGACAAGTAAGATTTATTAAACCTGTTCATGTAAATAACTCTTTGGTTATGTGTAATTTTTGCTGTAAAAAAGGTCACATGAAAAGTGACTGTTATGTGAGAAAAAACATGAGTAGAGGCATGAAATGCATGTGGATAGTTAGACATGATAACTCTAACAAGTAGGATATATTGGTAAGATTGATGAGATTCTTGTTCATAATATTTTTTTGGTAATTTTCTTTTGGTATTTCTGATGGTTTGAACTGAGTTTTTCTTGATATTTTTTACTGAATTTGTATGATGTCAAAAAGGGAGAGAAAAGAACTATTCTGATCTAATGATGATTTGTTTTGTTACACTCTCTGTGATATGTTGGTATGTTGGCGATTGCTGAATTCTGATATCATTTCTCTATTTTTGTTTTGAATATTGGATTCCCCGTTATTGTTGTTGGATTACGGTATGTGATTTTTTACTCTCATCTTATGATGACAGAAAGGGGGAGAAATGGATGCTATGTGTGAGGGGGAGTTATTCTGAGATTATGAATTTGGCTCTTAATAGTTTTAGATGCGATGTTTGAGGGGGAGCTTATACTTATTTTTGTTTCTTTCCATCCACTGTTTTGTCATCATCAAAAAGGGGGAGAATGTTGATATTGATCCCTATCTTTTGATGTTTACAAAACAAATGGATGATACTAATATCTCTTCAACATGTACATTCAGTTATGAAGTTATTTGATTCCATGAACAAGTGCAATTGAAAGAAGACAAGGGTTGCTGATAGCTGTCGGACGCACAAAAGGACCATATCGGACGGCCGACAACCATTGAGCAACTTTGGACGCATGAAGAACTCACACTGGGACGTCCGAAAATAATAAGCCATGTCTTCTATGATCACTGACCTCGATCGGACGCTGAATATGTCTCCACCGGACGTCCGATAGAAACAAGATGATTTCTCAAATCTCTTTGTTTGCTGTCGGAGGCACAAAGAGCTTGCACCGGACGTCCGATAGAATTGAAGAAAATTTCTCAAACTCACTGCCTGCTGTCGGACTCAAAAAACAGGAGTACCGGACGTCCGACACTCCCAACGACTAGTTGACTGTTCAGCTACTTTCTATCCGTTGGAAGCATTAATGAAGCACTTTCTTGGTCTCCTGTAATTAGAACATGGTCAGATATTTCAAACAACTTTTGCACACTGAAGATACAAAAGATCTAGAGTGATTTTAGTGAGAAAATACTCTTCAAGAAAGATTTGTAGTCTTAGTGGTGTGAGGTTCATTGTAAGCTTTTCATTTGTGAGTGAATAATTCATGAGTGTAGCACTGTGAGGGTTGTCTTGAGGGATAGTAAAACCTCCTAGCTTGATCGAGTGGAGTTCGGGGCAAGGTGGAGGTGAACCTTCCTTTGTACACAAGAGTCCTTGTAATTCATCAATTTGAAGAAACTTGTTTGAATTAATGAACAAGCTCAAGAGGAGTTGGGTAATTAATTGGTTTGCAATTCTTTTCTTTTTATTTACTTATTGTTACGTTTGTGATCTTTACATTTTTTATGTCTTCTACTTGGTTGTCTTCGATCCTTACAATTGGTATCAGAGCTTGGTCTCCTTGAGATTAAGCTCAATCGGCTTTGTAGTAAATATGACAACCAATAATGCCATATTTTTTGAAGGACATTCTGCCATTAGACCACCTATGTTTAATGGGTCAAATTATGTGAGTTGGAAAGAAAAAATGATTATCTTTTTGCAATCTATTGATATTGAATTGTGATTTATTATTAGTGAAGGTCCATATGATGCCTCTCTTATAGACGAAAATACTCATAGATCTAGACCAAAAATAAGAAGTGAACTGACTGCTATAGATAGAGCTCATCTCACCTTAAATGCAAAACCATGAATGTGTCATATTATGCTTTAGAGTCAAGGGTTGTAAGTCCGCTAAAGAAATTTGGGACAAACTTAGAGAAATTACATGAAGGAGTGAGATGTGAGAGAAAAATAAGTCTGATTCTTCGTTACCAAGTATGAAATCGGTCCAGGATGGAACCTCATGAAAATATTGATAAGATGGTATTGTAGATCAATGAACTTATTAAGGATTTAGAAGTACTGGAAAAGGAATACTCTCCAGGCGGGAAAACAGAAAATTCTGAATGCTTTATCAAAGGATGGGAGAGTAAAGTGACTGCCATGAAGAAGCGTAGAGATTTAAATTCCTTACCTGATTGAATCTCTTATTAATTCTCTAACTCTTTATGAGCGAAGCTTAAGTCCAAAATGCAAGAGAAAGAATGCGAAAGTAAGAAGGGAGCATTGCTCTAAAAAGCATCTCAGGAAGATATTCTGCTCCCTAGATGAAGAGATGCGGAAGCGGATGATAGTGATTTAGCTCTATCACAAATAGTTTCAAGAGAAAAATTCGCAACAAACGAGGTTCAGAAAGGAGGAAACAGTAACTCCATTCCAAATCATTCAGTAATACAAGAAAAAAGGGAAGAAGAGTTCATAAAAAGCAACTGATAAATGCTTCGAGTGGGCCAACCTGACACTACAGTGTGAGTGTCCAATGAAGCGAGAAAAGGTGAAGATAAACAAGATTCAACAATTCCAGTTCACATGGGAATGAATGCAACTCCGAAGTGAGATTGAAGAGGAAGAAGACTCGGTCATTGGTTTCATGGCAATGGAGATGATGGGTAACTTTCTAAATCTCAATTTGAATAGTGATGATGACTTTAATCTTTTCATTATAAAATTGCATTGATATTGAAAAGGATCTATGCTAAAACAAGGATTAAAATATAAAGTTGGCTTCTTCTTCAGACATGCACGTCTTTTCACAAAAAACTGAAACTGAAAGGATTTCTTAAAAAAAGTGAGACTGCTTTAACACTTTGAGCTTGATAGACAAACAAAGCTTTGTGAATTGTTCAAAAAGGAACAAGGTAAATTGAAAAGAAGAATGGATGGTCTAAATGAGTTGTTTAAACACAAGAAACAAGTCTGTTTGCAAAAGAATATGTTGAATTCTAACTCCAACGAATTTGCTATTTATAAAAGAAGACAAGTAAGATTTATTAAACCTGTTCATGTAAATAACTCTTTGGTTATGTGTAATTTTTGCTGTAAAAAAGGTCACATGAAAAGTGACTGTTATGTGAGAAAAAACATGAGTAGAGGCATGAAATGCATGTGGATAGTTAGACATGATAACTCTAACAAGTAGGATATATTGGTAAGATTGATGAGATTCTTGTTCATAATATTTTTTTGGTAATTTTCTTTTGGTATTTCTGATGGTTTGAACTGAGTTTTTCTTGATATTTTTTACTGAATTTGTATGATGTCAAAAAGGGAGAGAAAAGAACTATTCTGATCTAATGATGATTTGTTTTGTTACACTCTCTGTGATATGTTGGTATGTTGGCGATTGCTGAATTCTGATATCATTTCTCTATTTTTGTTTTGAATATAGGATTCCCCGTTATTGTTGTTGGATTACGGTATGTGATTTTTTACTCTCATCTTATGATGACAGAAAGGGGGAGAAATGGATGCTATGTGTGAGGGGGAGTTATTCTGAGATTATGAATTTGGCTCTTAATAGTTTTCGATGCGATGTTTGAGGGGGAGCTTATACTTATTTTTGTTTCTTTCCATCCACTGTTTTGTCATCATCAAAAAGGGGGAGAATGTTGATATTGATCCCTATCTTTTGATGTTTACAAAACAAATGGATGATACTAATATCTCTTCAACATGTACATTCAGTTATGAAGTTTTTTGATTCCAAGAACAAGTGCAATTGAAAGAAGACAAGGGTTGCTAATAGCTGTCGGACGCACAAAAGGACCATATCGGACGGCCGACAACCATTGAGCAACTTCGAACGCATGAAGAACTCACACTGGGACGTCCGAAAATAATAAGCCATGTCTTCTATGATCACTGACCTCGATCGGACGCTGAATATGTCTCCACCGGACGTCCGATAGAAACAAGATGATTTCTCAAATCTCTTTGTTTGCTGTCGGACGCACAAAGAGCTTGCACCGGACGTCCGATAGAATTGAAGAAAATTTCTCAAACTCACTGCCTGCTGTCGGACTCAAAAAACAGGAGTACCGGACGTCCGACACTCCCAACGACTAGTTGACTGTTCAGCTACTTTCTATCCGTTGGAAGCATTAATGAAGCACTTTCTTGGTCTCCTGTAATTAGAACATGGTCAGATATTTCAAACAACTTTTGCACACTGAAGATACAAAAGATCTAGAGTGATTTTAGTGTGCAAATACTCTTCAAGAAGATTTGTAGTCTTAGTGGTGTGAGGTTCATTGTAAGCTTTTCATTTGTGAGTGAATACTTCATGAGTGTAGCACTGTGAGGGTTGTCATGAGGGATAGTAAAACCTCCTAACTTGACCGAGTGGAGTTCGGGGCAAGGAGGAGGTGAACCTTCCATTGTACACAAGAGTCCTTGTAATTCATCAATTTGAAGAAACTTGTTTGAATTAATGAACAAGCTCAAGAGGAGTTGGGTAATTAATTGGTTTGCAATTCTTTTCTTTTTATTTACTTATTGTTACGTTTGTGATCTTTACATTTTTTATCTCTTCTACTTGGTTGTCTTCGATCCTTACAATTGGTATCAGAGCTTGGTCTCCTTGAGATTAAGCTCAATCGGCTTAGGAGTAAATATGACAACCAATAATGCCATATTTTTTGAAGGACATTCTGCCATTAAACCACCTATGTTTAATGGGTCAAATTATGTGAGTTGGAAAGAAAAAATGATTATCTTTTTGCAATCTATTGATATTGAATTGTGATTTATTATTAGCGAAGGTCCATATGATGCCTCTCTTATAGACGAAAATACTCATAGATCTAGACCAAAAATAAGAAGTGAACTGACTGCTATAGATAGAGCTCATCTCACCTTAAATGCAAAATCATGAATGTGTCATATTGTGCTTTAGACTCAAATGAATCTATTAGAGTCAAGGGTTGTAAGTCCGCTAAAGAAATTTGGGACAAACTTAGAGAAATCCATGAAG